>NC_136014.1:28869413-29009413 GCF_048128805.1 Centroberyx gerrardi
CAAATCTCATCACTTTCAATCTAAGTCTAAGTCATTTACACAAGCACAAGATCTCAAGTCAAGACTTTAGAAACCTTTTCAAGTCATCAAAGTATAAGTCAGAGTCAAGTCCCAAGTCACCAGAACCCAAGTCAAGTCAAGTCTCAAGTCTTCTCTTCACGCATCCAGTCAAGTCTCAAGCAATTACAACTGTGATTCAAGTCTGACTCAAGTCCAAGTCATGTGACTCGAGTCCAAGTCATGTGACTGTGTGCAGATGCTTCTGCACACAGCGCCCCCTGTGGAGCCGACAGTCCTGCAGTCTGGTTCTTCCATGTGGACCGTCCTCCAGCAGAACCGGGTCAGGAGTTCAGACAACAGAGCTAAAAATACACTCAGAGTGTTTTCATGTGGTTCAGGATCTAATATCTGAGCCGGCTGCCAGGGGAAAGACTCAAGTAGTTATTTGATAAGAAGAGTTCAAGTTCAAGTTCAAGTTCAGGTTTGTTTATTTATATAAAGCTGCATCACATGCAGCAAGACAGCTGCAGCAGTTTGGCTTGAAGCTTTCACACTCTGCTGTAAACAGCAGACAGACTGGATGGAGCGATTCAATGTAAATTAGTTTGAAGTTTATTCACCAAATACTGAATATCCTCAGGTCCATGAAATAAAGACAGAACAGGAACATTTGGCTCGTCCAGTGAAAAGTTTCAGTGTTTTTTCATTTTCTGGTATTATCAATATAATTGAAGCCATTTCAAACCAAACTGTAGCTGCAAGTGACAGCTGGAGGTTTCAAACCCCAAATGTGCAAAGATCAAGATGAATTTATTCTGTAGAAGAAATTAACTTCGTTTGCATAATCACACAAAACTTGGCCAATAGCGGGCACCACAAATATGTTTTTGCTAATTCTTGTTGAGCTTTAACTCGTTAGGAATTCAACTCAACACCACCTAGAATATGACAGTGATCAGTCTAGAGGGGGCGCTACAACCACCATACAAACTCAAAAGGAAAACAAGAAAAAAAGAAAAAATGTGTATAAAATCTTAACACTTTTGCCAAGAGAGATGCAACTTTCAGGACGTGTCGGCTGAAATGAGACACATCTTTCGTACACTGGCACCTAACACAGATTCTGAAGTCGCATCCCGCGCATCTCCTCCGACCGCAAGGTGCTGAGAGATGAGGCGAAGGGTGCGTTCCATTTGGTAACGATTTCTCCTCGTCTCCTCCTCGACTCCTGGGTCAAAGGTCACGGGGGAAACGAGGAGGAGAGGAAAAATGAAGCGGGTCCTGTCAGGTGGAACGTCCTCGCACGGCCTCGTTGATGTGACGTTTGACGTGTGGTGGTTGAGGCTCCGCCCACAGTGTCTCCTTCCCCACCA
Source organism: Centroberyx gerrardi (assembly GCF_048128805.1). Lineage (NCBI taxonomy): Eukaryota > Metazoa > Chordata > Actinopteri > Beryciformes > Berycidae > Centroberyx > Centroberyx gerrardi. The sequence continues at coordinate 28,870,787 of NC_136014.1, forward strand.
TGAAGACCGCTGTCTACTTAACAAAGTTCAGATTAATGTGGAATTCATCTCTGTCCCCAACGAGCCTCGTCTTCCTCATGGAGGCAGAACTCCTGCTGTGAGTCTGTGCTACCGTCGACTTTATACTTCTGACTCGGGTCGGATGACCAGCAGCTGTCTGATCTCACCAGCAGCTGTCTGATCTCACCAGCAGCTGTCTGATCTCACCTGCAGCTGTCTGATCTCACCTGCAGCTGTCTGATCTCACCTGCAGCTGTCTGATCTCACCAGCAGCTGTCTGATCTCACCTGCAGCTGTCTGATCTCACCAGCAGCTGTCTGATCTCACCAGCAGCTGTCTGATCTCACCTGCAGCTGTCTGATATCACCAGCAGCTGTCTGATCTCACCTGCAGCTGTCTGATATCACCAGCAGCTGTCTGATCTCACCTGCAGCTGTCTGATCTCACCTGCAGCTGTCTGATATCACCAGCAGCTGTCTGATCTCACCTGCAGCTGTCTGATCTCACCTGCAGTGAACCACAGTTTGATTTACATGACCACAGCTGTAGCTAGTAAGAACTTAATGTGCAAAAACACACATAAACCCAATTCACATAAAGATGAAGACAGACTGAGAGAAACATCAAGGACTCACAGCTGGGTTTCATCTGTCGTTTGTTCTACACATTAGATGTTATGTAGCTGAGTTTAGTGAATTATCTTCACTCATTATTTCTACATGGAGGAAACACCTGAGTCTCCTCCGACCTCACTGGAGGAAGGAGGCGAGGAGACATGAAGGATCCTTCATGTGTCTTTTAACCAACTGGAACATCCTCAATGAAGCCAACTCATTTTTGGATGCTGGGTCAGCAAGGAGACGAGGAGACAAGGAGACGAGGACAGAGGAGAGGACGCAAATGGAACGCACCTCATGAGTCAAACAGAGCGACTCTCTGATCCACAGAGAGAGACAGACGGACAGACAGACAGACAGACGGACGGACAGACGGATGGACAGACAGACAGACAGACAGACAGACAGACAGACAGACGGACAGACAGACAGACGGACGGACGGACAGACGGATGGACAGACAGACAGACAGACAGACAGACAGACAGACGGACAGACAGACAGACAGACAGACAGACGGACAGACAGACAGACAGACAGACAGACGGACAGACAGACAGACAGACTGCTGTCAGCAGGCTGAACACTACATGACTTCTGAAATCCTCACACCTTCATTAGTAAATGTCAAAAATTGGAATGAGTGTGCAGTACATCAAAATGTCCAGCTTTAATTTACAGCACTTCATCTATGTTGATCAGACTAAACTAATCAATAATACTGTCAATACTCTCAAGATGATGTTTGTAAAGCCATGATGAAATTGATCAATGGGTAAACAATACTTTGACTCAGAGTTTCTCTGTCTGTCTGCCTGTCTGCCTGTCTGTCTGTCTGCCTGTCTGTCTGTCTGTCTGTCTGCCTGTCTGTCTGCCTGTCTGTCTGTCTGCCTGTCTGTCTGTCTGTCTGTCTGCCTGTCTGTCTGCCTGTCTGCCTGCCTGTCTGCCTGTCTGTCTGCCTGTCTGCCTGCCTGTCTGCCTGTCTGCCTGCCTGTCTGCCTGTCTATCTGCCTGTCTGCCTGCCTGTCTGCCTGTCTGTCTGCCTGTCTGCCTGTCTGTCTGCCTGTCTGCCTGCCTGTCTGTCTGCCTGTCTGCCTGTCTGTCTGCCTGTCTGCCTGCCTGTCTGCCTGTCTGTCTGCCTGTCTGTCTGCCTGTCTGCCTGCCTGTCTGCCTGTCTGTCTGCCTGTCTGCCTGTCTGCCTGCCTGCCTGTCTGCCTGTCTGTCTGCCTGTCTGCCTGCCTGTCTGCCTGTCTGTCTGCCTGTCTGCCTGTCTGTCTGTCCTCCCCTGCTGTATTGTCTGTCTTTCTGCAGCCTGTGTCTATATTTATAAGGTGACATCATCATCGTCTCTGAACTCATCCAACACAGACCGGCTCAGATTTACTCAAACGTACGAACAAACCTGCTGCAGAACCACAGGAGGTTCTCTGCTCAAAACTTGTTTAAAAAGGATTTACATCGCTGCTGTGTCCTGATTGGACCGTTTCACAGGTAGGACCGATCAGTGTGATCAGTATTTACCTTTCAGAAGTTCCTTCAAGTGTTTTAAGTCATGTCTGTCACTAGTCAGGCAGGGAAGACCGGTTCATGTTCTGAACCATTATCATGATTAAAGATACAATCCAGACTTCATGTTACCTCAAGCCTGATTTATGTTTTAGAATTCAACTCAAGAAGCGGAAATTGAACTTTTAAACCCATTATAACTCAAAACACAGATCTGTTTCTCTGTAATGTAAAAAAGCCTCCAGATCCAAACAAGGACTGATGTTGGATCAAGATCTCAGACATCTTTGACAGTTTCAACGGGGCCTTTGACCCTTTTATTTAAATGTTTCAATCTAACAACACTGCAGTGTTTAGCTACAGCTAATAAACAACAGACCAAACAAGGTTCCACTTTAAATTCTAGTCAGGAGATGAAACCAACTCACTGTGTGATGAGACAGAAACTGTAGAAGTCAGCATCCTGCCAGCTGACCTGCATGACCTTCATCATGTTAACAGACCGGATCAGCTGATGGCCGTGTGATCCGGTCCAGTCAGATACCAGTAGAGTCTGTTCAGCCAAACGTTCAAGGGTCAAGTTCAGATGACTTGCTACAAATAGTGTTTTGGTATTTTATTCTGGTAACTGATATGTAATGGAAAATCCTGGTGTTTCTCTGCTGCCTCAGACCCGGTCAGTCAGTTTGTCTGTCGTTCAGTTACTGACCGACAGAGAAATAACTTCATGTTCCTCGGGAGGTTAGGGTTAATTAACTGTTGAATTGTAGTTCAGGGTTTTCATTACTTTTCCTGAATACTTTACTTTCAATGTGTCTGAGATGTCAGTGGAAGTCTATAATCTATTTTTCACTGTTTTTATTTTTGACATTCTATTGGAGTAGATGGTATTTTCAGTTCATGTTTGTGAAGTTGTAACACACTTTAATTTTCGACCAACTTAATTTGTCTTCTGTCTTCAGTATTTACTTCATTACTACATTATTACGTCATTTCTGTTCTCTGCTGTCATTCAGCAGGCTGTCATCATGGAGCTGGACGACTACAGTCTGTACAGCAACCTGACTGATGAGGAGCTGCTGCAGCTCGCCATCGAGCGAAGCCTCACCGAGAAACCGCCTCCTCCAGACAGCGCTCAGTGCTCGCTGGCTCCGCCCCCCCCTGCTGTGCAGACACAAGCAAACCCAAATCCCAGACCGAGGCGTATGGCTCCATCCAGACATGTATACGACTTCCCTTCGGCCAATCCGCCGCCTCCAACCCCCCCAGCTAACCCCCCAGCTAACCCCGCCCCTAATCCCCCAGCTAACTCCGCCCCTAACCCCCCAGCTAACTCCGCCCCTAACTCCGCAGCTAACTCCACCATTGCACACGCTCCATACGGCCAACCTCGATTTGTATACGCATCCCTCAAAAAGTAAGTTAGTCCAGATCTGCTTTTCTTTTAAAGATGCTCCTCACTTTATCATTTTGTCAACCTCATATTGTACCTTTTTTATTTCACACGATATAAATAATAAAATAGACAAAACACACAAAAACATTTGCACAACCTGCGTGGCTAATTAAGTCTGCAATTCCACATTCACTTTATCAGGTGGTGTTTTGTTTCAGATGGAGACTAGCTAGATGTTTTCTAGATATTTGCTAGATGTTTACTAGATGTTGCTAGATGTTTTCTAGATATTTGCTAGATGTTTACTAGATGTTGCTAGATATTTGCTAGATGTTTACTAGATGTTGCTAGATGTTTACTAGGTATTTGCTAGATGTTTACTAGATGTTGCTAGATGTTTGCTAGATATTTGCTAGATGTTTACTAGATGTTGCTAGATGTTTGCTAGATATTTGCTAGATGTTTACTAGATGTTGCTAGATGTTTGCTAGATATTTGCTAGATGTTTACTAGATGTTGCTAGATGTTTACTAGATGTTTGCTAGATATTTGCTAGATGTTTACTAGATGTTTGCTAGATGTTTACTAGATGTTGCTAGATGTTTACTAGGTATTTGCTAGATGTTTACTAGATGTTGCTAGATATTTGCTAGATGTTTACTAGATGTTGCTAGATGTTTGCTAGATATTTGCTAGATGTTTACTAGATGTTGCTAGATGTTTACTAGATGTTTGCTAGATATTTGCTAGATGTTTACTAGATGTTGCTAGATGTTTACTAGGTATTTGCTAGATGTTTACTAGATGTTGCTAGATGTTTACTAGATGTTTGCTAGATATTTGCTAGATGTTTACTAGATGTTGCTAGATGTTTACTAGGTATTTGCTAGATGTTTACTAGATGTTGCTAGATGTTTGCTAGATATTTGCTAGATGTTTACTAGATGTTGCTAGATGTGTACTAGATGTTTGCTAGATATTTGCTAGATGTTTACTAGATGTTGCTAGATGTTTGCTAGATGTTTGCTAGATGTTGCTAGATGTTTGCTAGATGTTTGCTAGATGTTTACTAGATGTTGCTAGATGTTGCTAGATGTTTGCTAGATGTTGCTAGATGTTTGCTAGATGTTTGCTAGAGATTTGCTGGATGTTTGCTAGATGTTGCTAGATGTAGATGTTTACTAGATGTTGCTATATGTTTCTAGATGTTGCTAGATGTTTGCTAGATGTTGCTAGATGTTTGCTAGATGTTTACTAGATGTTGCTAGATGTTTTCTAGATGTTTACTAGATGTTTGCTAGATATTTGCTAGATGTTTACTAGATGTTGCTAGATGTTTGCTAGATGTTTACTAGATGTTGCTAGATGTGTACTAGATGTTTGCTAGATATTTGCTAGATGTTTACTAGATGTTGCTAGATGTTTGCTAGATGTTTACTAGATGTTTGCTAGATGTTTACTAGATGTTGCTAGATGTTTGCTAGATGTTTGCTAGATATTTGCTAGATGTGTACTAGATGTTTGCTAGATGTTTGCTAGATGTTTGCTAGATGTTGCTAGATGTTTGCTAGATGTTTGCTAGATGTTTACTAGATGTTGCTAGATGTTGCTAGATGTTTGCTAGATGTTGCTAGATGTTTGCTAGATGTTTGCTAGAGATTTGCTGGATGTTTGCTAGATGTTGCTAGATGTAGATGTTTACTAGATGTTGCTATATGTTTCTAGATGTTGCTAGATGTTTGCTAGATGTTGCTAGATGTTTGCTAGATGTTTACTAGATGTTGCTAGATGTTTTCTAGATGTTTACTAGATGTTTGCTAGATATTTGCTAGATGTTTACTAGATGTTGCTAGATGTTTGCTAGATGTTTACTAGATGTTGCTAGATGTGTACTAGATGTTTGCTAGATATTTGCTAGATGTTTACTAGATGTTGCTAGATGTTTGCTAGATGTTTACTAGATGTTTGCTAGATGTTTACTAGATGTTGCTAGATGTTTGCTACGTATTTGCTAGATGTTTACTAGATGTTGCTAGATGTTGCTAGATGTTTGCTAGATGTTGCTAGATGTTTGCTAGATGTTTGCTAGATGTTTACTAGATGTTTGCTAGATGTTTACTAGATGTTGCTAGATGTTTACTAGATGTTGCTAGATGTTGCTAGATGTTTGCTAGATGTTGCTAGATGTTGCTAGATGTTTACTAGATGTTTGCTAGATGTTTACTAGATGTTGCTAGATGTTTACTAGATGTTGCTAGATGTTGCTAGATGTTTGCTAGATGTTGCTAGATGTTTACTAGATGTTTGCTAGATGTTTACTAGATGTTTGCTAGATGTTTACTAGATGTTGCTAGATGTTTACTAGATGTTTGCTAGATATTTGCTAGATGTTTACTAGATGTTGCTAGATATTTGCTAGGTGTTTGCTAGATATTTGCTAGATGCTTGCTAGATATTTGCTAGGTGTTTGCTATATGTTTGCTAGATGTTGCTAGATGTTGCTAGATGTTGCTAGATATTTGCTAGATGCTTGCTAGATATTTGCTAGGTGTTTGCTATATGTTTGCTAGATGCTAGATGCTTGCTAGATGTTGCTAGATGTGGCTAGATATTTGCTAGATGCTTGCTAGATGTTTTCTGTCTCAGTCCTTCACAGCCTGTTTTCTTTCTGTTAGCCTCAGTCCGCTGCAGGCTCTGATCATGAACGGAGATTCAGAAGCTTTAATGGATGTAGTCAGAAGGAAGTGCAGCAGTCTAACTGATCCAAGTGATGAAGGTTGGATATCTCTTCATGAAGCTGCTTATTACGGCCAACTGCAGTGTCTTAGGATCTTGATCAGAGGTGAGACTGATATCTGATTACCATCTGTATCAGTTACAGGCTGCGGGTGGGGGGTGGGGGGGTCATCCATCTATCTGAACTTTGCCATTAATGGCACACGAGTTGAAGTCGTGTTCAACCATGTTTGCACTTTTCTTCGCTGGCAGAAGGAATCTGGCTCTGAAAAGCGAGTTTTGATGCTGCGGTGCAGAAACTAGGATATTGCTTTAACTGTCCTGTCAGTGAAAAGAAGCTCTGACCCAAACAGAAAGGAAGCAGATACAGCTTTGTGTGGTTCCTCCTCAGCACTTCCTGACATGGTGAACAGATGCACTTTAAGAGGTCAGACTCCGGTTCTCTTGGCTGCGGCTCGAGAACATCCGTCTTGTGTGGAGTGTCTTCTGGAGCGAGGAGCCGACCCCAACATCCACAACAAGGACAGAGACACGCCTCTCTTCAAAGGTAGCTAACACAGGCAGAGTGTTTTCTGAACATGCGCAAGTTTGTTTAAAACTAAAAATGTCAGGATTGGGGTTCTCCCCTTTGCAACAAGCTTCCTGCATGCCAGAGTTATTTACCATCCTTGAGTAAGTCAACTAACACTCAGATCCATGAATAAGAGATGAAGTTGGACTGTTCCTGTGTTTCAGCATGTGAGAAGGCGAATGAGCAGAGTGTGGAGCTGCTGCTGAGGTTCGGAGCTTCAGTGAATCAGTCCTGCAGTCAGGGAGCGACGGTGCTTCATGAAGCCGCCAGACACAGACAGGTGAAGATCTGCAAGATGCTATTAGAGGCTGGAGCTAAAATTGGTGCCAAAAATATTTATGGGATTCAGCCTCTCTTCAGAGCAGCACAGAGTGGAAATGTCGACATTTTGAACTTCCTCATTAGAAAAGGTTAGTTCTGCTCAGATTCACTCATTTTCATAATAATGTGCCTTTTTCTCACAGGCAGATGAAATGAAGTATCACCTGTAAATAAATTTGGAGCGTCCTACATTTCGAACGTGTTCATTTTGTTTCTCAGGTGCTGATATAAACGGTCCGGCAGCAGACGGAGCCACTCCGCTGTATGAAGCCTGTAAGAACGGCCATGTTACCACTGTGGAGATGCTCTTGTCTCACAAAGCCGATGCAAACCATTCTACAAAGTCTGGCCTGTTACCTCTTCATGTTGCTGTTCAGAAAGGTCGCACATGGTGTGAACTTTAGGAATGTTATTGATTCCTTTATTTTAACTGCATTGCCTGTGTATGTAGACCTTCCTCACTCGGCTTTCCATAGGAACCAGTTCATGACCATTTGCTGTTGTTTTTCAGCATTGTGCCCATGCTGCTTCCTGCCACCAGTAAGTCCAGAGTGAGGCAGAGCGGCATCAATCCGTTGCACATCGCTGCAGAGAGGAACAGGGACGAAATCATGGAGCTGTTGATCGCGGCGGGATACGAAGTCAACGCTGAGCTGTCAGAGGAACGCTCCATGCTGTATGAAGACCACCGCAGCACAGCGCTCTACTTCTCAGTCTATAACAAAAACTTTGAGGCTGCTGCGATGCTGCTGGAGGCGGGAGCTAACCCCAACTTGGACTTCTTTAACCCCCTGCTCATCGCAGTGCGACTCGGCTGTGTTGAAATGGTGAAGTTACTCCTGAACTATGGAGCGAATGTCAACGCCCAGATCTCCACCCACCCCTCGTCGTTCCCCTCCGCTGTCCTGCTCTGTATGGAGTTTCCCGCCATGCTGAAGCTCCTGCTGGATAACGGCTGTGACGCCCTCTCCTGTTTTGACTGTGTGTACGGTAACAAGCCACACCCACCCATCAGGCCGCCGCAACGCCGCAGCGACGAACTCCGTTACAACACCACCGCACCACCGCAGCAGTGCGTTCAGGTCAGTTCAGAAACATGGGAGCAGCACAATGTCACTGCAGGGATCAGACATCCATTCATACGATTTGATTGGTTAGGCCTGCCATCATGTTAACAATGATGTGATTGGTTAGGTCTAATATCACATCAAGGCAGTGAGTTGCAACGTTGACAGTCAGAAAGTATTTTTTGAAATGCGTGTGAATCTAGATCCACATCACACAGACAAACAGCTCTTTGGACATCAGTGTATTTTCTACCTGCTTTAGTTCTGCGATGCCATCTCCAACCCGTGCGCCAGTCGGTGGGCGGGTCCCATCCTGTCCTTGCTGCTGGATTACGTCGGCCATGTCCGTCTCTGCTCCCGCCTGCTGGAGCATCTGGACAGCTACAGCGACTGGGCTCCCATCAAACTCAAGGCCAGTAAGTAGTGATGCTGTTGGTGTTGAAGCAACTGAATATTTTCTGTTCATGTTTTTGTGTTGATGTTTTCCTAACTCACTGAGCAGCAGAGCTGATTTCTCTGCTTTAGACATTATTACATATTTAAACAATGCACAAACAGCTGTAAATATCAACAATATGCAGCAGAGAAGTCCATATGTACAAGATAATGTTTTATTTTAGTCATTTACCCCAGAGGACGCAGTTATTAAACTTTCACTGTTAAACCCAGTGGAGCCTCAGTTCAGCTGGACATTTATAACCATTTAGAGTCTTTTAAATGGCTAATCAACATCAGATTGCTCAGTGGGAGGAGCCTAGTGTGACATCAGTAGATCAGTAGATGATCAGTAGATCATGGTGTCCCCTCCTGTTCACTGATTCTGTCTGATCCTCCAGTTCCTCCTCATCCTCTGATGCAGCTGTGCAGGCTGCAGATCAGGCGGCTGGTTGGGATCCAGCGGCTCAAACTCCTCAACTCTCTGCCGCTTCCTGGGAGACTGATCCGCTTCCTCAGACACGATGTTCAGGACTCTCTCTCAGACTTCTAGAGAAAACATGGAGGTTCTTCTGCTATTTCCAAAACCTACTGGAACGCCTTGCAGTCGAGTTTCCATACCAGAGGAACCTGGCTGTACTCAAACTGGTCAAACTGGTCAAACTGGTCAAACTGTTCATACTGTTCATGCTGGTCAAACTGGCCAAACTGGTCATACTGGTCTACTAGAAGAAGCCTAGTTCCACTCAGCTGTGTTTCTCTATAAAGAAAGGCTTAGCGTTTCTCAGCTTGCTGCTGTGCATATAATAAACTTTTGTAATTAATTTGGTTGTGTGGACATCCCTCTTTTTTGAATCTATATGCACAAGAGTCTGCAACCTAAAGACAACAAGAAGAGTTTGGAGTTGAGCGAGCTATTTCTTCCTTTGTTCTATGTGTGTGTGTGTGTTCTGACCTTGTCCTGGTGGGTTTCATTCCCAGTCTGAGGAGGGAACAAACTAGTTGGGTCTAAAAATAAGATGCAGACTCCTGCCACAAGTCACATTATTAGTCAGTTAGTCAGTTGTTTTGATTTAGTTTATTTCATTATTTCATTTTTTCATTTTTTTTTATCTGAACTGAGCCTTTCCTACAGCAGAACACTCAGCTGCACTACAGGTTCATATAATGTTACACATGTAATATATAATGTAATCTAGTAATGTCCATATGTAATGTATGTTGACATGGTGTATCATGGAGAGTCTGCAGGTTTTTGTTCCAACCAAACACACCAGCAGCTCCTCCTACAGACTCCACATGTGGGTCGGCCTCTCAGGAACCGTTTTATTCCTCGAGAACGAAGAAGACTTCTCTGTCAGTCCAGGGGATCGTACTTCACAGAAAGTCGCTCTTAGTTGTGGTGTGCCCCAAGGTTCAATCTTAGGTCCCATCCTTTTTAGCCTCTACATGCCCCCATAGGGACCATCATTTACAATCATGGCATCAGTTTCCACTGCTGTGCAGATGATACCCAGTTATATATCTCTGCTACACCTGATGATCTCAGCCCCTTTGATAGACTTATTAGATGTATCACTGACATTAACAACTGGATGGCTCATAACTTCCTTCAGTTAAACAAGGACAAAACTGAAATATTGGTATTTGGATCCAAGGCAGCCTGAGAGAAAATTATGACACAATTGAAGTCTGTATCACAGAACATCAAAAGTCAAGATAAAAATCTAGGTGTTAATTTTTGACGCCCATTTACCATTTGACAAATACTGACAAAATTAGACCTATCCTCACTCAAGATACCACAGAGAAACTAATTCATGCTTTTATTACAAGCAGGCTTGACTATTGTAATGCACTTCTCTCTGGGCTTCCCAAAAAGACAGCTGGGCAGTTACAAATCATTCAGAATGCTGCAGCTAGAGTTTTAACTAAAACCAGGAAAAGATCCTGCATTACTCCTGTTTTAAAGTCCCTGCACTGATTTTAAGATTTTTTTATTAGTTTTTAAATCTTTCCATGGACTTGCCCCTGAATACATCACTAACCTGCTTCCTAACTACATCTGACTCCCTGTTCTTACTGGTTCCCAAAACTGCCTTCAGCTCATATGGCCCCCGCTTATGGAACAGTCTATAGATTTGTCTGTGGGGGAGGAGCTTGGTGAAACATTGCTCCGCCCAGCTGACTGACGGAGAGACGAGGGACAGGGAAAACCTGACAGACTGTCGATCCTCCATGGCTCAGGTGTCGACTGCACTGCCTTAAACAGACTGGGGGGGGGGGGGGTGTCAGTCATGTGCTGCAGACTCCAGAAATACTTTATAAACAGAGGAACAGCCAGCAGACAACAGCAGAGAGAGAGACAGATAGACAGAGAGAGAGAGAGAGAGAGAGAGAGAGACAGACAGACAGACAGACAGACAGACAGACAGACAGACAGACAGAGAGAGAGAGAGAGAGAGAGAGACAGACAGACAGACAGACAGACAGACAGACAGACAGACAGACAGACAGAGAGAGAGAGACAGACAGAGAGAGAGAGAGAGACAGACAGACAGACAGACAGACAGAGAGAGAGAGACAGACAGACAGACAGACAGACAGACAGACAGACAGAGAGAGAGAGACAGACAGACAGACAGACAGACAGACAGACAGACAGAGAGAGAGAGACAGACAGACAGACAGACAGACAGACAGACAGACAGACAGACAGAGAGAGACAGACAGAGAGAGAGAGACAGACAGACAGACAGACAGACAGAGAGAGAGAGACAGACAGACAGACAGACAGACAGACAGACAGAGAGAGACAGACAGAGAGAGAGAGACAGACAGACAGACAGACAGACCTTACAGCAGCCTCTGTTGAAGGAAACGTTGGATTTTAGTGGGCGGACTCTAACCAGGTGAGTAGATTCACATCAACAACCTGCTGCATCTCTATTACATTACTGTGTAGATTACTGTAGTAACTGTAGTTTAGTTACTGTAGTTTCCATGTAGTTACTGTAGTTTTTTCTGTAGTTACTGTAGTTTAGTTACTGTAGTTTCCATGTAGTTACTGTAGTTTAGTTACTGTAGTTTCCATGTAGTTACTGTAGTTTTTTCTGTAGTTACTGTAGTTTAGTTACTGTAGTTTCCATGTAGTTACTGTAGTTTTTTCTGTAGTTACTGTAGTTTAGTTACTGTAGTTTCCATGTAGTTACTATGGTTTATATGTAGTTACTGTAGTTTAGTTACTGTAGTTTCCATGTAGTTACTGTAGTTTATATGTAGCTACTGTAGTTTAGTTACTGTAGTTTTTTCTGTAGTTACTGTAGTTTAGTTACTGTAGTTTCCATGTAGTTACTGTACTTTTTTCTGTAGTTACTGTAGTAGAACTTGCTCTCTGTAGTTCAGGATTAAACTCACTGACTTCCTGGTAGTTCTGACACTGTTGGGTGTTTCAGTCACTTAATATATTTTGTAACTGTTTTGCATATTCAACAAAGTAACCTAATAATATTAGTAATAATAATATTATTATTTACAGGGAAGATATCTGGAAGCAGTCTGGTTCTTATCTGTCCTTGTAGTTTCTGCCTGCGGCTTTGTAGGCCAAATCAGTTCGGCCAATAAGAACTCCAGGCAAGTCTATTTATATACCTGCATTGCATGCTGGGAGATATGAGTGAGTGTGTGGTGTCAGGATTCTCTGCTGTCACTGGTTAAAGACCGGTGTTGATTATATTTATAAGACTGAATGAATGAAACAAAAATTAATGAATTAATTAATTAATTCAGGAAGTCTGAAACATCCGAGGCGATCAGGCTGCAGCTTCAATGTAATTCTAACAACAAACAGCACATAAAAACCAGAGAAGAAGAAGAAAGGCATTCGACACCAAGCCTGTCCAGCAGTCTGACTCCAACACACAGCTGTTTTCCAGATAGGTTTTTTTCTTCTCTTGGTTTGTTTCCTAACCTGAGCAGGGGCCTATACTACGAAGCAAGTTCAACAAAGTCAGGGTATGTTTGAGTTAGCCGGCTTCACTAACCCTAACATGGTGATCCTGATAACCGGTCTCACGTAGCTGGTTATCAGCTGGCTCTGTCAACCCAGGATCTACCTGTCAGCTATGAGCGCGTTCACATGAAAGAGGCGGGGTTTGTAACAAATAGCCAATCACATGCAACATGGACAGATCCAGGATAAGATAAGATGAAACTACTGATCCCCGTGGGGAAATTAGATAGTTGTGCAGCAAAAGTAATATGATTCAGCGGGGAAAAGGACATAGGTTATAAGCGCAAAACTATAAAAATAAGTAATAGCCTAAAAATAGGCGAAAATAATAAAATCGGCTAATCAAACAATAAAAGCCATAAACAATAGACCTAATTATAGGATGATATAAGCCCTAATATTTCCTGCTGACATTTTCAACACATGGGTATCGGAAAGAAATGGATAGCTACTAACATTGCGTTCTTCTCTCAAGAAGAACAAATTCTTATAATGAATAACTGTCAGCATTACAAAACATAACCGCGAAAAGTAAAAGTTGTTTCTGCTTCCAAGGCTAGAGAGGATTACTGGAGGAACTGCCCCGTCATTAGGACACAGTGGGCATAGTTTTCATTGATAAAATAGTTTGTGGACACATTGAGGCTGTAAAAAGATTTTCTATTCATAAAGTCGGCCTCATGTTCTTCGGGGCTGCGGTAATGGAATATGAATAGCCGACACTGAACCAAACACTGTTGGAAAAAATTTAAATAAAGTCAGCGCAATTAATATATGCAACAGTAACTTTAATCCATTGATAATATGGTCAATTAAGTAGCCTACCTGCTATATCTCCGATATAATAAGTTATCATGGAAAACAACGTGATTCTACTGGTCTGTAAACACGTCGCCCTGAACAGCACTTCTTACTGTGCGTTCATTCAAAAATAACAGTTTTCAGTTTTTTATTGGGATTTTCATTTGTATATTTGTCCATATCGGGATCCTGTAGGAATGGTGACTCCCTGTTTCCAGAGAGCTGATTGGTCAGGAGGCCTTTCATACGTTTTGATCCGATACCCAGAATTTAACCTGCTCCGGAGCAGGTTAGCCGTGCAGCATCAGTTACCATGGTGATTTACCCCGGTTAAAAGGGAACCACCTTCGTGAGACCGAAAAGCCAGGGTTAAACGCAAAGCTAGCTCGCTAACCCCAAATCCTGCTTCGTAGTATAGGCCCCAGGTTTCTGATGACAAACCAAACCAGCGGCTTGTTTTAGTCCCTGATCCAATCTGATGAACTCCAGACCTCATGTGGCTTTTGGGGGAATTACACAAACAAATATTGCAATATAGTAAACAACCAGTAGACCAGAGGGGTATTCCAGAAAGACGGTTTAAGAAATCCTAAACTAAATCCTGAATTCTGACTTGAGTGAGCTAGACACGGCATAGCGGGAATTTTCGGTTCCAGAACAACTAATTCAGATTTCAGTGATCGGGCTTGATCAACTCCGGATAGGTTGAGACTGAACTATGCGCGTTCACGGTGAATTTATAAAGCCATCCTCAATCGAGGACTGAAAATAGGATTAATCATGGATTCAGAGGCGACAAGCAGAGCAGAGCGTCATATTTCACTCCAGCTGAAGGGTTAGGGTTAGGGTTATAGGGTTAAGAAATATTAATGACAGCTTGTAGTGAATTTCAGCAAAAAAATAAAATAAATACACATCAGCAACACTTGTGAGACTTGGCATGGAAAAAAATTGTAGATAGAGTTAATGCGTGAGTTAACTATCAAGTTTAATGCTTGTTTTAGTCATTCAACATTTAACATACCTCTGTAAACTAATGTTTAATTAATAGGAAGGATGCAACATAGGCTATTGCCTGAATTGTACACTCTTAATTATTTTTTTACATTTAATTTAGGTGTAGCCTAATCCAGGCGGCATGAAATGCACTTGGCAACAAATTAAAAAAAAAAAAGTATAAGAACATAATTCAAACTCGTAGGAGCCGGCCCTATCTTTGAACAGTGGTAGATAACTGATGGCATGAAGGAGCTCATCAGAGCCAACTACTATGCCCAGGACACACGTGCCAACATAAAGGGTAGGTTTATCACATTCATAATTAATATTTATTTCTTATCTCTATCTACAATTTTATACAGAAAGCTTCCAGTAGCGAATAAAAGGGCAATGCATAACGTGTGTACAGAGGGCAGAAGAAGGCTAGATAAATGGACTCTTCTGAAAAACGGTAACACTCGCGATGATATGCTACAGGTGGGTGTGATAAAATATATCGCAGTCTCTTTCGAAGTAAAGCCCTGCAAATAATTTGAGCTTCCACGTCAACGGGATCTTCAAGACAGGTTTAAAGCCATTTTCCAGAAAAGTTGAACAAACTGACTTGTGTGATGCTTAATGCTGCAGGCTCAGTCGGGTTTAACTCAAGTAAGCCTCAAGTAAACCTGCCACAGAGCGGGTTAGCTTGAGAACATAAATTGCCATAGTAACTGATCTAGATTTACTTTGATCTCAGTTTTTGGAACAGAAAATCCTGGATTTCTGTGAATTCTGAGTTAACAGATCTGGATAACTTGCCAATCCTGCTTTCTGGAATACCCCCCTGGGATCATTTTGACTGAGAAGCCTCCAGTAAGGACTGGGTTCTCCACTGGGTTCAGACTGGAACCATCTGGGTTCTCCACTGGGTTCAGACTGGAACCAGTAACCAGCTGCTCCTCTCTCTCTCAGCTCCATCATGGCAGCAGCCAGCATCTCCCTCTCTGGTTCTCCTGGTTCTCCTGGTTCTCTTGGTTCCGGTCTGGACTTGGAGGACTATTCCCTGTACAGTAACCTGTCTGATGATGAGCTGATGCAGCTCGCCATCGAACGCAGTCTGAGCGACCGCAGCAGCACGGCTCCTCCCGCTGAAACCAGCAGCAGCAGCCTGAATCCTCCAGCTGACCCAAGCCCTCCTGCTCCGCACTACAGTTCCCATAATCCACCTCCAAGCCTGACCAGCACACACCACAGTTCCCACAATCCTCCGACTGAAAAGCCACCTGATCTGTATGTGTCCAGATAAATTCTTTCTTTCTTTGTTTCTTTCTTTCTTTCTTTCTTCTACTTTCTACTTCAGAGTGACAGGAAGCTTGTAGTCTGACAGTTTGTTTTCATAGTGAGACTCTAAAACTGAATGAGACAAAATGGTTTGGGACTAGAGACTAGAGACTACAGACTAGAGACATGGTGTAGCCAGATCTCTTCTCTTTAGACCGCACAGTCAAATCCTGCAGGGCTGAAGTGTGTCATGAGATTTGTGTAAATGTTTTTTAATTCTTTGCTTGTTCCATGTCCTACATTATATTGGTGTCAGGTCAGAGAACGACTCGGTCTATAATTATTTACCAGTTCAGACGTCAGAAGATCTGACTTCAGATCAGTTTCTGTCACCTGACACCGGCCGGCCTCCACACACACCTGTCCCAACTGGCCCTTAGCCAATAGATACTGGCCCTTACCTGACAGACAGTGGCTGTTAGCCAATACAAGTGTTTGGGAAAGCGTCCTAGTGGGACAGAAGTAGAACACATCAGTCATCAAAGCATTCCGACAAGCTTGTGTTACGATATCCAACCTGCTGCCTTAGAAACATTACTGCAGGAACAGTAAGCTGCTGGGGATTAGAGCGGAGTTCAACATGTAAACTGTGTGTTCACTGTGAGGACGGACGGTCCGGACAGCGACTGACGGTCTCCCTGTTCATGTGACAGGAAGAACTTCGATGGAACAGTCAGTCACTTCCTGACTGGTTCTGGGAAACGCATGGTGGCGTATCGCCGCGCCGACGGCACTCTGGTCCACGTCGCTCCGGAGTCCGAAGAGTAAGTTTCAGCTGTTAGATTAGTTAAACATGAAACCATATTCTGCTGTGAGTTGTTTCGGTTAAACTTTACAAGAGCTTCATAACAGCAACGTGACACATTCATGACCAGGCAGATGGCTGATGGGTATTTTCCCGCAGGGAGGAGGAGCCTCTTTTCAAAGCGATACGGATCGGCGATGCCAGCAGAGTGAAAGCGCTGGCCGCTCTGCCTGGCACCAACCTGATGCTGCCCAGTAAACCGGGCTGGCTGGCGCTGCACCAGGCGGCGTGGTACGGCCAGGAGGCCTGCCTCCACCTGCTGCTGGCAGGTAGCTTCACATCTAACACCTGAACCAAGAAGAGGTTTAGTTTGGGTCACCTGCTGCTTTAGATGATTAACAATGGAACACGACCTCATATGGACGAATGATAGAACTACAAAATTAGAGTTGGGTTTTACTGGTTTCTACTGTGTGTGTTTCATGTTCCAGCCCAGCCGGGGATGATCAACAAGCGGACAGGGAAGGACCAGACGGCTCTACTGATAGCGGTCAGCGGGGAGCAGGTCGGCTGCGTCAGTATCCTGCTGGAGGCCGGAGCCGACCCCGACGTCCTCAGCAAAGACAGAGAGACTGCGCTGTACAAAGGTCACAGTTCACTGTTTCAGCATCCCAACATACAGATTCACCTTTACATATTGCAGCTTCAAATGCACAGAAGACACTGTGAGTTAGCAATATTGAAGGAAAACTTGTGTGAATAAAGTCTGGTTCTACTGGTTCTCCTCCACAGCTTGTGAGCGGGAAAATGCGGAGATGGTGGCCATGCTGCTGAACCACGGAGCAGCGGTGAACACACACTGTATCCAAGGCTGGACCGCTTTTCAGGAAGCCGTGTGTCGTAACAACGTGGAAATCTGCGAGATGCTGATGAAAGCCGGAGCGAAGCTCAGTCCGGCTAACATCTACGGCATCACTCCGCTGTTCACCGCCGCTCAGAGCGGACAGGTGGAGACACTGCGCTTCCTCCTCAAACATGGTACATTCATTTTGTCTGAAGATAGTAATAATAATAATAATAAAGTTTATCTGTATAGTACCTTTCAAAACAGAGTTACAAAGTGCTTCACAATACACAAGAGAGCAACATACTAAAAAGCAATTAAAAATCAAGGCAAAATACAGATTGACATAAAACAACAAGCTTGGAAGCAATGAGATAAGAGCAAAACATCCTGAAAATCACCACTGTGACACAAATATCCATATCTCAGTTAGGAGAAGCCAGTCCAGTAAAGTGTTTTAAGAAGAGATTTAAAAGAAGATGCTGATCTGACCTGATATCCTCAGAAACTCGCTCCAAAGCCTCGGGCCTAACAGATTTCTCTGAATAAGACGATGAGTGTTTCCCATGTGGCTGCAGGTGCAGATATTAACAGCCAGGCCACAGACGGAGCCACCGCTCTGTATGAAGCCACTAAGAACGGACATGAGGAGATCGTCAAGCTCCTCCTCTCCCAGAACGCCGACGCCAACAAACCTGGAAAGACGGGTTTACTGCCGCTTCACGTTGCAGCCCAGCGAGGAACTGACATGTAGGCACAATACAACACAACTTCACTTACTGAAGCATGACTGACAGATATCAGCACAGCGGGACACACCTGCCAAACACTGGACTCTTTCCAGTCAGAGAAGGATGCTGCATTTCTATTGGAGAAAACGTTAGATGTCAATCATTTTTGTCCAATGATTCAGACAAATCCCCTCTTTCTATTGGATGTGATCAGTAGCTGGTAGATGAAATGTAAAGTTTGGTACTGATGTGTCTGGTCATGGTTTCCAGGAAAGGCCTGCTGACTTATGACTCCTTCAGCTTTGACAAGTCAGTTCAGTAAGTTGGTGTGTTGACTGGCACCAAAGAGTTTACTTTACCACTTTAATACTGACGTTCTCCTTAACACACACCTAACCTGCCTCTGATCTCCTTAGAACCATCATTTAACCTTTTTCCACTATAATACCCACTAAATATGTTAGTGACTGCTGCAGCTTGGAGACATAAACCTATAAATGTTGAATGGATGGAGTCATTGAGTAACAGTTCTCCATAATCATATTTTAAAACTCTTCAAATGTAAAAAGTAATCATAAGCTTCAGCTTTCCATCTGCTGCTGGCTGTACGCTTCATGTCTTCTCTATTCATTTGCATGCGACATGTTTGATATTCCATCTTTGTCATGTATTTTTCACCCTTTTGAATTTCAGACCCATTTACAGTAATACCTAGAAACTACATGAAAATGTTAATATTTTCAGGAAAAAAATACCCGAAAGTATTAAAGATGGTATTGGTAAGGTTTGAATTTAGAATTTTATTTGAACTTGGCAAAATTGTTCTTGATAAAAACTGGACAGTAATTATATTACCTGCCATAGCAAGTATTCAATTCAGTACAAATAGAGAAATGAGCGGAAACAGTCCATATATCAGACTTAACTAACTTTGTCTCAACTTCTTTGTCAAATCAAACCAAATCAAATCAAATCAAATCAAATTTATACATAAAGCACTTTTAACAAAACAGGTTTGTTTGCTTTACAGAGCAACAATGGACACAAATACAATTAAAACAGAAGACAAACAACAGTCGCTGAGTGGGACAGATCTTGTGTGTTTGTGTGTGGACGAACGTGTGTGTTGTCTATGCATGTGTGTGTGTGTGTTTGGACAGTGAGTATGGACAGAAAGCAACAGCAAGAGGAAGTTAGGGAAGGAACAGGGTGTGATGGTAGTTTGTTAGTTTGTGATGGTAGTTTGTTGGGTGTGATGGTAGTTTGTTAGTTTGTGGTGGTCGTTTGCTAGGTGTGATGGTAGTTTGTTAGTTTGTGATGGTAGTTTGTTGGGTGTGATGGTAGTTTGTTAGTTTGTGGTGGTCGTTTGCTAGGTGTGATGGTAGTTTGTTAGTTTGTGGTGGTAGTTTGTTAGGTGTGATGGTAGTTTGTTGGGTGTGATGGTAGTTTGTTAGGTGTGCCATTAGTTTGTTAGTTTGTGGTGGTAGTTTGCTAGGTGTGATGGTAGTTTGTTAGTTTCTGGTGGTAGTTTGCTAGGTGTGATGGTAGTTTGTTAGTTTCTGGTAGTAGTTTGCTAGGTGTGATGGTAGTTTGTTAGTTTGTGGTGGTAGTTTGTTAGGTGTGATGGTAGTTTGTTCATTTTGATGGTAGTTTGTTGGGTGTGATGGTTGTTTGTTAGTTTGTGGTGGTAGTTTGGTAGGGTTAATGCTAAATAAATGTGTTTTGAGTGTGGACTGATTCCCTCACATGGCAGGAAGCTGAAGCTCTGGTTGTTGAACTTCCTGTTTAAATCTGAGTATTTCCTGTAATGTTTCCATTGCAGCATGGTGTCCATGCTGATCCCAGCCACTAGCAAGGCCAGAGTGAGGCGGACGGGCATCAGCCCGCTGCACCTGGCTGCTGAACACAACAGAGACGAACTGCTGGAGGTGCTGATCGACGCCGGCTTCGACGTCAACGCTCAGCTGAGCGATGAGCGCTCCAAGATGTACGAAGACCACAGGAGCACGGCGCTCTACTTCGCCGTCATCAACAACAACATCGACGCTGTCGGCATGCTGCTGGACGCCGGGGCGAACCCCAACCTGGACATCTTCAACCCGCTGCTGGTGGCGCTGCGGCAGGGCTGCATCCAGACTGTCACCCTGCTGGTGGAGCACGGCGCTAACGTTAACGCCTACATCCCCACCCACCCCACCGCCTTCCCCGCCACAGTCATGTTCTCCATGAAATACCTGTCCATGTTCAAGTACCTGCTGGACAACGGCTGCGACGCTCTGTCCTGCTTCAGCTGCATTTACGGCAGCGATCCACACCCGCCAATCAAAACCACCCGTTCAGAGAGGGACGACCTTCGCTACCCAGTGAGAGTCCTATCAGAAACGAACCCGAGGAGTGCCGTTCAGGTACTGAGTGTATGTGTGTGACTGTATATCTGACCAACTGTCCTACTGTACGAAGTGAAACCTTCACACACTTCTGACATGGTGATCTTGTGCTTGTCGATTGACAGTTCTGTGAGATGATCTCCACCCCCAGTATATGTCGGTGGGCGGGGCCAATCATCGGCGTTCTGCTGGACTATGTTGGTCATGTGAAGCTCTGCTCCAGACTGCTGGAGCATCTGGACAGCTACCAAGACTGGCACAACATCAAGGACAAAGCAGGTGATTTATCTGAAACACGATGCAGTCTGTTCTGACATTCTGGATTCATCTAAAACTATTTAATACATATTAGTGGGAGAGGCTTGTTGTAGTTTGTAGTAGTCTGTAGTAGTAGTAGTAGTAGTAGTAGTAGTAGTAGTAGGTATATGAAGCATTTTGAAATATCTTTTTTAAATGTTTAATATTTTGGGTTCTGTCATTCTTCCAGCCCCGCCCCGTCCGCTGATGCAGCTCTGCAGGCTGAGGATTCGCCGCCTGTTGGGACTCGAGCGACTCGGAGGGCTGCAGACTTTACCGCTGCCTGGAACCATGATCAGGTTCCTCAGATATGAGGAGGGACCCGTCGACGTCTGCTGAGCGTCATGGTCCAGCAGGAGGCGGGGCCTCTCTCAGGGGACTTAGATGTCAATTATCTTTTTCTAAAATTGACCAGGAAAAGTTATTGAGCTTATTTTGACTAGTAGCAGTTGAGATCATTTAAACTACCAGATGACAGGCGGAGTGAAAAGATTTGACTTGTTGGACTTTCATTTGTTTAAAGCAGTTCAAAGCAGAAAAATATCCAATGGGATGGATTTAGAGTAAAGTCCTAATTTTAAGGAAGTTGCTGCTAATGTTTTGTGTATGTCACCACTGAATGAATTCTTCTGACTGATGTTTGTCTGCCTTCAGAAGTGAAAGCTGTTTTTGTTTGTTATTTTAGGAATAGATGATTTTCAGAGAATACATAGTATTTGAGGAATATTTCATTATAGCATGTACATAGTTTGACTTTTTGTAAATAGTTGCTTTTATATATTGTCTATCTGATATCTTTTTAAATGTCAGTAGCAGAGTGTCCTGGTGGCTCATGTCGCACAATCCCTCCTGTTTCTCTACTGGATCAAATAAAGGCAAAAACATAATGTTAAAAACGTCATCTGTGTTTCTACTGTGGACTATTAAATAAAGGCAAAAACATAATGTTCAAAACATAATCTGGTACTTTATTCTAGCAGGAGGAAGAACTGTGTTTCTGACAGTGTCCTGCTGGAGGCGCCACATCCCTCCAGATGATTCATCTGACCCAGGGAAGGACTCTATTCATTAAAGTGCTAAATAGAACCAACACTAGATAAAACCCCACAGTGCAATTTTCAACTTTCAGACCTGCAGCTATGTAAAATACCAAGGTGAAATGTTTAGTGAACTGTGGGTGACTTATGATGTTTTGATTGGTTTGTAACGCTCTGCATGGTGTTCCACCTCAGTAAATATCTGACCTTTACAACCGCTTGGTCCTTTAGGTCCTTTATGTTCTTTATGTTCTTTAGGTCCTTTAGGTCCTTTATGTTTTTTAGGTCCTTTGGGTCCTTTATGTTCTTTAGGTCCTTTAGGTCCTTTATGTTCTTTAGGTCCTTTATGTTCTTTATGTTCTTTAGGTCCTTTATGTCTTTATGTTCTTTAGGTCCTTTATGTCCTCTATGTTCTTTAGGTCCTTTATGTTCTTTATGTTCTTTAGGTCCTTTATGTTCTTTAGGTCCTTTATGTCCTCTATGTTCTTTAGGTCCTTTATGTTCTTTATGTTCTTTAGGTCCTTTATGTCTTTATGTTCTTTATGTTCTTTATGTCCTTTATGTCCTTTAGGTTCTTTGGGTCCTTTATGTTCTTTAGGTCCTTTAGGTCCTTTATGTTCTTTAGGTCCTTTATGTTCTTTATGTTCTTTAGGTCCTTTATGTCCTTTATGTCCTTTAGGTTCTTTGGGTCCTTTATGTTCTTTAGGTCCTTTAGGTCCTTTATGTTCTTTAGGTCCTTTATGTTCTTTATGTTCTTTAGGTCCTTTATGTCTTTATGTTCTTTAGGTCCTTTATGTCCTCTATGTTCTTTAGGTCCTTTATGTTCTTTATGTTCTTTAGGTCCTTTATGTTCTTTAGGTCCTTTATGTCCTCTATGTTCTTTAGGTCCTTTATGTTCTTTATGTTCTTTAGGTCCTTTATGTTCTTTAGGTCCTTTATGTCCTCTATGTTCTTTAGGTCCTTTATGTCTTTATGTTCTTTATGTTCTTTATGTCCTTTATGTCCTTTATGTCCTTTAGGTTCTTTGGGTCCTTTATAGCTAACATAACATAATCTGAATTATATTTTTCCCCTGATTCCAACATCAATGAACATTAAAGATGCACTGAAATGATGTGTGAGTGAAGTGTGTGAAGTGACTGACTGGCCTTAAAAGGACAGAGGCTTTAATGTAAAGCCCTCCCCTCTGTGATTGACAGGTGTAAACATGACCGCTGTGCATTATGTCAGGTGACAGAGAACAGAGAACAGCAGCAGATCCAGTAGAACAGCAGCAGATCCAGTAGAGCAGCAGCAGATCCAGATCCAGTAGACCAGCATCAGATCCAGTAGAGCAGCAGCAGATCCAGATCCAGTAGACCAGCAGCAGATCCAGTAGAGCAGCAGCAGATCCAGTAGAGCAGCAGCAGATCCAGATCCAGTAGAGCAGCAGCAGATCCAGATCCAGTAGACCAGCATCAGATCCAGTAGAGCAGCAGCAGATCCAGATCCAGTAGACCAGCATCAGATCCAGTAGAGCAGCAGTAGATCCAGCAGCAGACTGACACTGGTCAGAACTGACATCATGGCTCTCCTCACACCCACAGACTTCAGCACAGTAAGTTAAAGACTTCCTCAGAGTGGTGATCAGTTCATTTGGTTGTGAAGGATTCAGATGCATGTTGTGTTTGTAGAATATCGATCTGATGTGCTGCCATGTTGGATGATGATTAGGGTTTTGATTTTATTTTAAATGGAGCATCTTGATGATCAAATATTAATGATGATGTAGAAGTAAAGTATCAAAACAACTGACTGTCACTGCTGCAGAAATATTTAGAAACTGTTGATAGTGGTTTGTCCATCAGTTGATGTTGTCTAGATGTCTTATGGCTTTGTACCTGCTTCCATTGCTGTGTAGACTTCTTCGTTAAACAGTTTTAAAAACCTTGATAGTTGTACTATCATCTGTATCTGCAGCAGGTCCTGCAGCTGCTTGGTGGTAAAAGAGAGTCTGCTCCTCAAAGTCTTCATTCCTTCACAGCATGCCAAGGATTACAGGAGCTATTTAGAGAATTATAAATGTTTAGCATCCTCCTTTAAACTGGTTTAACATTCACAGAAAGCATCTACAGGCATGTGGACTGGAGCAGTAAAAACATCTGAATAACAACGTTCCCTTTAGTGTCATAGTGTCGTGTTTCATCATGAGCTTCCATAGTTTCCTATCAGATGACAGATGGCACTGTAAGGCTTTTCATCACCTCATTTCCTCAACTCCTAATTTTATCAGCACAAAGACTCACACCTCCATAAGGATGCTTCTGAAGGTGGTCGTGTGTGTGTGTGTGTGTGTGTGTGTGTGTGTGTAGGGATTAAGGGGATTTACAGTATTGTGTGTCCCTATGTGTTTTTCCAGTTGTACAGTTCTGTCTCAGCAGAATCCAACTGTTTGCCTTAGCAAACAACTTGTTAGCTGCTATTTCTGCTTCTCTATTGGTCCATTGATGCTCAAGTGAATCAGGTCAGCAGCTGTCCGCCTGTCACATGACCTTCATGCCGTCACTTTAATTATCAATTCAGCATGTTGGACACTTCAGGTTCATACTGCAGAATAGCAGGTGCAGGTGTGTGACCTGTGGAACCAGATTTTACTGGTTGGAGTTGGGTTGCCTTGATGTGGTAAAGTTATATTGAACTAAGAATTATTATGGTAGAAAACCTCTTCCTCTGTTTGTCTATTATGTCCCATTCACTGAAACTCCATGTCTGCACAAGCCGTAAAGACACTGTAAAGGTAAATAAAGTTATTCACAGGAGAGAATGAAACTAGATTCTCTTGGGAACCTTCCGACTTCGGACGCCACCAGGAGCTACAGCTTCACCAGGAGCGACGGGAGGCACTGTGTCGCCTGGAGACGATATGATGGGTCTTTCTATGTCACCATGGAAACCGAAGAGTAAGTTTATCTCCACACTAGAAACCTAGACATGTTGCTATGGAATGGATCTGAGAAAACTGTCAGTTCCATGTATGAATCATGCTAAACTGTTGACCGGTGTAGTGAACATTGTTGTTGTTTTTCTACATCACTCTCCTCTGTCTTGGGTGGAGAACCAAGCTGTGTTCCTCTGTTCCAGCCTGGTGGATCCGCTGGCCGAAGCCGTCAGAAAAGGAGCGGTGGGCGAGCTGAAGGAGCTGCTGCTGATGGCAGGTCATGTGACCCAGAAGAATCATCTGGGATGGACAGCTTTACATGAAGCTGCCGCCAGAAGGAGGAAGGAGTGTGTTGACATGTTGGTGGAAGGTGAGCAGGTTCCTCCTGGTTCTGTTAGGAGGCTTCACACCGGACCTCAGCATTCAATACACATAAACTGATTTATTTGACAGAAACAGAACTACTGTTTTCATCCACACCGGCTGCTATCATCATTCATCAGTGCTGCTGTCACTAGTGACGACTGGTGTATTCCACTGATATCAGCATATCAACATATTTAACATTAGGACAGTGGAAATATGTTAAACATCAGAGCGATGTACGGTGCTTCAACCAGCCCAAAAAAACACATAACTTCATGTTGGAGCTATTTCCTTTATTTACAAATGTTGGTGATTCTTGTTTGCTTGTGTTTGTGTCCATTAACTGTGTGAAGTGTGTCTGTCCCCCCCTGCAGGACAGACTGAAGCCTGCATGTTGTTTACTGAGCTTCAGTCTTCAGACCTTCTGCTTGTTTGTTACCTTTAATTTAAACATCATGCATCTGTAATCCTATCTTTTGTTTTGGATGTTTCTTATCAAGCCTGTTGTAAGAAGAACTAAATCAAGGACTTTTCATGTCAGCTTTCATCTGGACAGTCAACTTTATTGAAATACTTCAGAAGTGTCTAAACCAGGGGTCCCCAAACTTTTTCCTGTGAGGGCCACATAACTTTTCCCTTCTCTGATGGGGGGCCGGGGTCAGTTTGTAAGAGAAAAAGTGTGACGATCGCAGGGGTGCCTAAACGTAAAAATTTATTGTTTTCCAGAAAGCCACACATAACCAAATAACCCTTTCCGGGTTCTTCACAGAAAAAAAAGTCAGGAAATAAATAATAACCAAATAACCCTCTCTGGGCTCTTCACAGAAAAAAAGTCAGGAAATAAATAATAACCAAATAACCCTCTCTGGGTTCTTCACAGAAAAAAAGTCAGGAAATAAATAATAACACTATTAATGAAATAAATAATAACCAAATAACCCTCTCTGGCCTCTTCACAGAAAAAAAGTCCATGGAACATTAACTTTCTGTTGTGCCGTGCACAATCTTAACAGGTAAAAGTTTAGCTTAGTTATCAGAGCAGAATCTCTCACTTAAATGACTCATATGAGCAGTCTCTCAAAGTTCTTGCGACTCACGGCATTAAAGACATCTTTCTTTTCGGGACACACCTCCTCCGCGACAGCATTCATACATGTCTTGACAAACTCTCCATCAGTGAAAGGTTTACCGCTGCTTGCTATCAGTTGAGCAACCCGAAAGCTGGCCCGAACGGATGACTGGTTCAGCTTAGCTTGGCGTACAAATGTATTCTGCTGAGATAACAGTCCACTTTTTAGCTTTGAGAGTTTGTCTGCTCGCATTTGGCCTTGCAAGCTATCATACTTGTCTTTGTGACGGGATTCATAGTGTCGGCGCAGATTGTATTCTTTGAATACCGCCACCGCCTCTTGACAGATGAGACAAACAGCCTTTTCTTTGCATTGAACAAAAAAATAATCGTTTGTCCACTGCAGGTTAAATACCCTGCATTCTGAATCAATTTTTCTCTTACCTAACATTTTCGCCATTATACCGTTCTCTCTTTGACAGGGGTCTGCGTCTCTGGTATTGTTCAGGGGCCGAGCCAAATGTGGAGGCGGGCCGTATCCGGCCCGCGGGCCGTAGTTTGGGGACCCCTGGTCTAAACCCTCCAGTATCAGACAACAGGGGGGTCACTACACTTCAGTTCTGGTTATTTTCTTATTCTTTCTTGAACTGAAGGTTTCCATGGAGGTAGAGTTTGTCTCCTGAGCCTGTGGTCATCAATCTGAAAATAATATCTTTCTAAATTCCTGAAAAACTGACTTTTTAACAATTAATAACAAGCTGAAGGCTTTGCACAGTGCTGCTGATAGGTCCAACCATGCAACAAGCCCATCTCCATCTGTCTGACATCAGTTCAGACTAACTGATGACACCAGGCTCTCTGCTGTGGTCCAGCCCATCCAGAGCTGATGGACCGCCAGACGCTGAAGGGCCAGACTCCTCTCCTGCTGGCAGTCCTGAACGACCGTCCCGCCTGCGCTCGCTGTCTGCTGGAGAGGGGAGCCGACCCAAACATCTCTGATAAAGATGGGGAGACGCCTCTCTACAAGGGTACAGGACAAAATCCTGTTTGTTCTACATCATTCTGTTCTACGGTTGATTGTTGATCAGTTAGATCTAGTTCGGCTCATTCTCTGTAAAGTCCTGTGAGACCAGCTGTGATGAACTGTAGAAATAAACAAACATGAACTTGTAAATTCATAAATATGGGAAAGACTCACAATGTTGGAAACTTTTCTTCTCGCTCTCTGTGTCTCTCTCTCTGTGTCTCTCTCTCTCTCTCTCTCTGTCTCTCTCTCCCTCTCTCGCTCTCTGTGTCTCTCTCTCTCTGTCTCTCTCTCTCTCTCTCCCTCTCTCTCTTTCCCTCTCTCTCTCTCTCTCTCTCTCTCTGTCTCTCTCTCTCTCTCTCCCTCTCTCACTCTCTGTGTCTCTCTCTCCCTCTCTCTCTGTCTCTCTCTCTCTCTCTCTCTCTCTCCCTCTCTCACTCTCTGTGTCTCTCTCTCTCTCTCTCTCTGTGTGTCTCTCTCTCTCTCTCTGTCTCTGTCTCTCTCTCTCTCTCTGTCTCTCTCTCCCTCTCTCGCTCTCTGTGTCTCTCTCTCTCTCTCTGTCTCTCTCTCTCTCTCTCTCCCTCTCTCCCTCTCTCCCTCTCTCTCTCTCTCTCTCTCTCTCTCTCTCTCCCTTGGTTTCTCCACAGCTTGTGAGGGGGAACAAACAGAAATAGTGTCTCTGCTCCTGGCCTTCGGAGCCGGAGTGAAGCAGCGATGTCTTCTGGGATGGACGGCTCTCCATGAAGCTTCCAGTCGAAACCATCTGCAGATCAGCGAGCTGCTGGTCGAAGCCGGAGCCGACGTCAACGCCGCCGACGTCTACGGCGTCTCTCCGCTGTTTGTGGCGGCGCAGAGCGGAAACCGCGAGGCGCTCGACTTCCTGCTCAACAACGGTCATCGCCGCTTTGTCACTGCTACAGGCTAATTACTCTTAATTGTTTCTAAACTGAAACAACGCTCATCATGCCGTGTCTGAACTGCAGGAGCTGATATCGACCAGCGGGCTGCAGACGGAGCCACTCCTCTGTATGAAGCCTGTAAGAACGGCCACGGCAGCACGGTGCGGCTGCTGCTCTCACACCAAGCAGACGCCGACAAAACCACCAGAACTGGACTGATGCCCATCCACACCGCTGCTCACAGAGGATATGAGGAGTAAATATGAGTAAATATGAGTAAAGGATGAGTAAATATGAGTAAAGGATGAGTAAATATGAGTAAAGGATGAGTAAAGGATGAGTAAATATGAGTAAAGGATGAGAAAATATGAGTAAAGGATGAGTAAATATGAGTAAATATGAGAAAAGGATGAGTAAATATGAGTAAAGGATGAGTAAATATGAGTAAAGGATGAGTAAAGGATGAGTAAATATGAGTAAAGGATGAGTAAATATGAGTAAAGGATGAGTAAAGGATGAGTAAATATGAGTAAAGGATGAGTAAATATGAGTAAAGGATGAGTAAATATGAGTAAATATGAGTAAAGGATGAGTAAAGGATGAGTAAATATGAGTAAAGGATGAGTAAAGGATGAGTAAATATGAGTAAAGGATGAGTAAATATGAGTAAATATGAGTAAAGGATGAGTAAATATGAGTAAAGGATGAGTAAAGGATGAGTAAATATGAGTAAAGGATGAGTAAATATGAGTAAAGGATGAGTAAATATGAGTAAATATGAGTAAAGGATGAGTAAAGGATGAGTAAATATGAGTAAAGGATGAGTAAAGGATGAGTAAATATGAGTAAAGGATGAGTAAAGGATGAGTAAATATGAGTAAAGGATGAGTAAATATGAGTAAATATGAGTAAAGGATGAGTAAATATGAGTAAAGGATGAGTAAATATGAGTAAAGGATGAGTAAATATGAGTAAATATGAGTAAAGGATGAGTAAATATGAGTAAAGGATGAGTAAATATGAGTAAAGGATGAGTAAATATGACACTTTTCTGTAGCATGATGGCAACAATCTGACTACAGTCTGAAACAATCCACAACTTCTGATCTACTGACTTTAGATCTACTGACTTTAGATCTACTGACTTCAGATCTACTGACTTTAGACCTACTGACTAATAATCTGACTAATGCCTGTCTGCCTCTCTCTCTCTCTCTACCTGTCTGTCTCTCTACCTGTCTCTCTCTCTCTACCCGTTTGTCTCTCTACCTGTCTCTCTCTCTCTACCTGTCTCTCTCTCTCTCTCTACCTGGCTCTCTACCTGTCTCTCTCTCTCTCTCTACCTGTCTCTCTCTGTCTCTACCTGTCTCTCTCTGTCTCTACCTGTCTCTCTCTGTCTCTCTCTCCACCTGTCGGTCTCTCTACCTGTCTGTCTCTCTGCAGCATTGTCTCAGTATTGATCCCGGTGAGCAGCAGGTTGTTGGTTCTGTCTGGTGGAATCAGTCCGCTGCATGTAGCAGCAGAACAGAACCATGTTGAGGTTCTGCAGGTTCTGATCCGAGCCGGCTTCGACGTGAACGCCCGTCTGTCAGCCGACCGGTCCGCGATGTACCGGGACCGCCGCCGCACCGCGCTCTACTTCACCGTCGTCAATAGCAACACGGAAGCAGCCGGCATGCTGCTGCGGGCGGGGGCGGAGCCTGGCCTCGACCCCTTCAGCCCCCTGCTGGTGGCGGTGAGGAACGGCTGCATGACCATGGTGCGTTTGTTAGTGGAGTATGGAGCGGATGTGAACGCCGACGCCCCCGCCCGCCCCCCGAACCCCCCCGGCCACCCCAGCCCCGCCCCTCCCTCCACCTTCCCACCCATCATACTGTTCTGTTTGAAGAACCTCTCCATGTTGAAGTTCCTCCTGGACAGCGGCTGTGAGGCTGCCGCCTGTTTTCAGTGTGAGCATGGAGGCTCCGCCCCTCCTGCTGTCAGAACCGGGTTCAGGGACGATCCGGGTCTCCAACCCGACCAGGCTGCACCACAGGTGAACATGCTGTTTATTATTATTGAATTTTGGAGTTTTGGTAGAATTCTGCTGCATGTTTTGCTTGTTTTGCTAAATCCTTCTGTCAGTTCTGTGACATCATGCGCAGCCCGGAGATGAGCTGCTGGGCGGAGCCTGTCCTCCATGTTCTCCTGGACTACGTGGGGAACGTCCAGCTCTGCTGCAGACTGACGGAGCTGCTGGACAGAGACGGATCAGAGACGGATCAGATAAAGGACAGAGCCAGTGAGCAGAACAGGACAATTAAATATTCATTATGTTTATTCAAAATATTAAAAGTGACCACAGTTTATTCTAAATATTGGACGACTATTTATTATTATTAGCTCTACTAATGTCAGGTGCTGAACAGTGTGTTCAGCACTGTCAGTATTTAGTTTAGTACATCATGTTGGTTCACTTTGAAGTTGCATTGTGTTGTTACACTGTTGTAAGAACATTATGTATTAGGATTGTCATCAAGTACCTACACAGTAGATCTGTGTATTTACAATACTTTTCCACAGGTTAGTACACAGGTGAATACACTGGAATAAGACCCTGGTGAAGCGTTAGAGACTTCTCTATATATTTTGTACAATACACGGGTACAAACTGTATATAAAGTGATATTTCCCTCACGTTCTGAAGCAGGAGGATCCTACCAACTGTCTGACAGATGTTTCTCCTCTCAGAGCCTCCCTGCAGCCTGAAGCATCTGTCCAGGCTGCAGGTCCGGCGGCAGACTGGAGTCCAGAGGCTGAGACTGATGGAGACTCTGCCTCTGCCCCGCCGACTCATCAGCTACCTGACCCACCAGGAGGAAACGCTTCAACAAAACAAACTGATCATCAACAAAACAAACTGATCCTCTGATCAGCAGCTTCAAGCCATCTGGTTCTGTTCAATCATCTGAATATCTAATAACTCCTTCATCAATCTTTATTAAATCATTACTTTAAAGTAATCATGTAGAAATGTTTTCCAAGATGTCCTGTATGTTAAGTTGTGGTTGATTTTCTTTCTTCTGAGTGTTTTGGACTGATTTGTCTCCAGCAGGCTGCTGTAGATCAGCTGTAGACTGTAGAGACAGACAGGCAGACAGACAGGCAGACAGACAGGCAGGCACATGTCTGTCTGTATATAACAACATAACTGACTGGAGCTCTGTGGCCTGATGGGAGTGTGGATGTTTAGACAGCTTCTGTATTCTGTATCTGCTCTACATGATAAACATAATAATAATAAACACTTTAAGTTCCACCTTCCTTCTGTCTAAAGCCGTCAGTTCCCAGCATGCCGCTGGTTTTGGAACACAACACTTCCTGTCCCTGTTGTTTTAACCACCAGGGTTGAACCAGGGGTCGGGGTCAGTGTGTGTGTGTGTGTGTGTGTTTACAGGTTATTGAGTTCCCTGGGAGATAAAAATACAGCAGGCACCAAGCAGCAGCTGCTGAAGCCTGAAGGACTGTGAGCAGCAGGAGGCAGAACTGAGCTGCAGAGAAACACCAGCTCAGTGGTTCTCAACCTGGGGGTCGGTACCCCTAACCAGGTCAGATGTCCGGACTCACAGACTCACCTGACGTCTTTTATATCGTCATATTCAACTAAACTCCATTTGTCTGTGAGACGCTCAGATTCATCAGTTGTGTGTTGAAGCAGCAGCTGGACTTTCTCCATCAGTCTGAACTGAGTCTGATGTTTGCTCTCTGATTGGAGGAGTGATGGGGGAGGAGCTTGGTGAAACATGGCTTCTGAAGCAGAAGGTTTTCCATCTTCCTCTCCTCATCAGGAGCTTACAGCTTTGGTTTCCATGGCAACAGCTCAATACAATTTCTAGTCATTAGTGACACTGTGCCACAAAGTCATCAATGTTTGACTTCCATGACTCAAACTCACAGAATATTACAGTGATATAAACAAAAGGACAATCCAGGCACTCCAAATATAAAAATATAACCACGAGGAAGGAAACAGTTATATATTGGAAAAAGTTTAAAGCCTCAGTGCAGAATGAGAGGAGAACGGTTCTGTTCAGAACCTTGCAGTCTATGTTCCACCAGCAGGCGGCGTCACTTCCCTGCAGACAGAACCGACATCAAATCCTCTCTACCATTTATTTTAATCTGCAACACTTTGGCTGTTGTTTTACAATAATCACATTTACACACAGACAGCTCTGTATTATAAACATTTACATGCTACAGGATTCTGTTACAACAGGCTAAAGACATGTTACGTCCTGCATCATGAGATGATACATTGTTACCAATCATACAGTGCTGTAAAGCTTTAATAAAGTAATATAATATCCATATATAATCTCCAGCTCCCACACTGAAGCATCACTACTATACTATTATACAATACTACTATACAATGCACTATAAGGGAGTTACTAGGAGACTGGACCCAAATGCAATGACCGGCAGAGAGAGAGAACTAGGTAGGAGCAAGAGCTTTAATAGCTGAACTTCGGCAGAAGTACAAAAACAAAACAGGCTGAGTACAAAACAAGAAATCCAAAAAGCAAAAAACTGCAACAGGCTGGCAAACAAAGGAAGACAAAAAACCAAACCTGGCCGGTAACAAGGCAAGAAGATTTCCACATGAAACACAGGGTACAGAGCAGAAGGCAAAGCAGGTCTTGAAGCAGGTAACTGGGCTGGTGACAGAACGAGAACAACCGGGAGCAAAACAGAACAGGTAAGACGGGGAAACACAACAGACGAACTGGCAACCACTCCGTGGAACACAGAGTATTAATACACACACAGACTAACGGAGAACGGGGAACAGCTGGCAGGAGGGGAATTAGTCTGGGAGTTGATTGGCTGGAAGCAGGCAGGTGAAGGGGGGAACAAAGTAACAGGGCTAATGGGCTGATGGAAGACAGGTGTGTGTAGCAGGAGGAGGGAAAGTCGAGGACATCTAGTGGCTGGCAGGAGGATGGCAGGACTGGGGAGTGAAAGGAGTGGTGACCAGGACACAAGGGCTAGGGCTGAGGGGCAGATCATGACACTATACTATACTACTATACAATACTATACTATACTATACTATACTACTATACAATACTATACTATACTATACTATACTATACTATACTATACTATACTATACTACTATACAATACTATACTATACTATACTATACTATACTACTATACAATACTATACTATACTATACTATACTATACTATACTATACTATACTATACTACTATACAATACTATACTATACTATACTATACTATACTACTATACAATACTATACTATACTATACTATACTACTACACAATACTATACTATACTATACTACTACACAATACTATACTATACTATACTATACTATACTACTATACAATACAATACTATACTATACTATACTACTATACAATACTATACTATACTATACTATACTATACTACTATACAATACTATACTATACTACTATACAATACTATACTATACTATACTACTATACAATACTATACTATACTATACTATACTACTATACAATACTATACTATACTGTACTATACTACTATACAATACTATACTATACTATACTACTATACAATACTATACTATACTATACTACTATACAATACTATACTATACTACTACACAATACTATACTATACTATACTATACTATACTACTATACTATACTATACTACTACACAATACTATACTATACTATACTATACTACTATTCAATACTATACTATACTATACTATACTATACTATACTATACTATACTATACTATACTACTATACAATACTATACTATACTATACTACTACACAATACTATACTATACTATACTATACTACTATACACTACTATACTATACTATACTATACTATACTACTATACAATACTATACTACTATACTATACTATACTATACTATACTATACTACTATACAATACTATACTATACTATACTATACTACTATACAATACTATACTATACTATACTATACTACTACACAATACTATACTATACTATACTATACTACTATACAATACTATACTATACTATACTACTACACAATACTATACTATACTATACTATACTATACTACTATACAATACTATACAATACTATACTATACTATACTATACTACTACACAATACTATACTATACTATACTATACTATACTACTATACAATACTATACTATACTATACTACTACACAATACTATACTATACTATACTATACTACTATACAATACTATACTATACTACTACACAATACTATACTATACTATACTATACTATACTACTATACAATACTATACTATACTATACTATACTACTACACAATACTATACTATACTATACTATACTACTATACAATACTATACTATACTATACTATACTACTATACAATACTATACTATACTATACTATACTATACTATACTACTATACAATACTATACTACTATACAATACTATACTATACTATACTATACTACTACACAATACTATACTATACTATACTATACTATACTATACTATACTACTATACAATACTATACTATACTATACTATACTATACTACTATACAATACTATACTATACTATACTACTATACAATACTATACTATACTATACTATACTACACTACACTACACTATAATATACTACTATCTATACTATACTACACTACTATTCTACTGTCACTGTATCACAGTATCACATGTAAACTGATTATGGTGAGAAACGGTTGGTGATGTCAAACAACATCGTGGTTCCGGTTGAATCAGATTCTTTTCTATTTTTATATTAGAACTTCAGGTCCAAACCTGCAGTTTGATTTGGTAACAAGCAGCAGAGAACCAATCAGTCAGTATGAAGGCAGTATTAAATGTGCAGAGTCAGCTTTACATGTGAAGGAACAGATGAACTGACTGTTCACTCCCTGTTCTCCTCCTATTCTCCTCCTGTTCTCCTCCTGTTCTCCTCCTGTTCTCTCCCTGTTCTCTCCCTGTTCTCCTCCTGTTCTCTCCCTGTTCTCCTCCTGTTCTCCTCCTGTTCTCTCCCTATTCTCCTCCTGTTCTCCTCCTGTTCTCTCCTGTTCCCTCCCTGTTCTCCTCCTGTTCTCCTCCTGTTCTTTCCCTCCCTGTTCTCTCCCTGTTCTCCTCCTGTTCTCTCCCTCTTCTCCTCCTGTTCTCCTCCTGTTCTCTCCTGTTCTCTCCCTGTTCTCCTCCTGTTCTCCTCCTGTTCTCTCCCTGTTCTCTCCCTGTTCTTCTCCTGTTCTCTCCCTCTTCTCCTCCTGTTCTCCTCCTGTTCTCCTCCTGTTCTCTCCCTGTTCTCCTCCTATTCTCCTCCTGTTCTCCTCCTGTTCTCTCCCTCTTCTCCTCCTGTTCTCCTCCTGTTCTCTCCTTGTTCTCCTCCTGTTCTCTCCTGTTCTCTCCCTGTTCTCTCCCTGTTCTCCTCCTGTTCTCTCCCTGTTCTCCTCCTGTTCTCTCCCTGTTCTCCTCCTGTTCTCCTCCTGTTCTCTCCCTGTTCTCTCCCTGTTCTCCTCCTGTTCTCTCCCTGTTCTCTCCCTGTTCTCCTCCTGTTCTCCTCCTGTTCTCCTCCTTCAGACTCAGTTCAGGCTGATGTCATTAGAGCTGATAAGATTCGCCGTGAGATTTCATTCCGATCAGCCGTTTGTCTGCTGGAGGAAGATTCAGCCAGTCGGTGGAACACGGGTCCGATGTTTTGTGACCTTTTCTCCTGAAGGACGTTTCTCTAAAGGAACATGGAACTTCAGCTTCAGAGCAGTGAGGAGGCTCTTCTTCTTCATCTGTCTATTAACAATAAATTTGTTATTTCACTGAAGAAAGAGAGAGAGAGAGAGAGAGAGGGAGAGCACAGAAGAACCTGCTGCCAAGAGAAGAAAGAGAGAGTCACACTGCGACTCAGGAGAAACAGGAAGTGAAGAACTCTTCTGCTCTCCTGGACCAAGTATGAACACATCAGGAACTCAGACTGTTCAAACATCTCTGAAAGAATAGAGAACTTTCAAAATCTCAGTATCAACGAAAAAATGTTGAAACAGTAGAACTCTGTGCTTAGTATGTGGTGTCATGATGATGTCATGATGAAGTCATGATGATGTCATGATGAAGTCATGATGATGTCATGCCATAATCTAAGAAACCCATCAACTCTGTAAACTCTTCTTTAACTTTGCTTTTTTTGTAATCATCACTGTTATTGTTGTTACTGTCCAGAAATATTCTGTGATGAATCTATATATTTAATATGCAGTTTATTTCATTTTATTTTACTTTATTTCTATCTCATTTATGTTTGAATCTATGGCAACATGTGCACATGTACGTCCTGCCAATAAAGCTCCTTGAATTGAATTGAATTGAGAGGCAAAGAGAGAGAGAGAGAGAGGAGAGAGACACACACAGAGAGAGAGAGAGAGAGACAAAAAGAGAGAGGGAGAGAAAGAGAGAGAGAGAGAGGGAGAGGCAAAGAGAGAGAGAGAGGAGAGGCAGAAAACAAGGGAAAGAGAGAGAGAGATTTTTCAGCTACAAAGTTAAACAATGAATCAACACCATCAACCTTGACACTATATCAGTATATAAATTAGCTATATATCAATATATGATTTTTCATTGGCAAACCATCAGCATGTAAAATAGCATAATAAAGTGATGAAACTCAACATTAATCTGCTACTTTTCATTAACAAAAATATAGATAGGTCAGGTTCATCATTCAACCCAAAGCTAGTTCAATTTGTCTGGAGCTCTGAAATCTTTTAGGAGTTCTTCCTTCATGTCTGGGCCATTTTCAGCGTCGGTTCACTGTCCAATGTGGCGTTTAAAGGTGCATTCCAATTCCAATCAGCATCCAATCAGTCAGTTTATCTATCGATCTAATATTACAGTTTGACATATTGGAACAAGTTTAAAGCTGAACAGACTGAAGGGAATAAATTATGTTGCAGTTTTCCATTGGTTTTGTTTCTCAGCCGTTTGTTCCTCTGATCCTGGAAGGGAACAAAGCTCAACACTGGAAAGACCTCCAGCAATACTGTAGCAAGGCATTCTGGGAAAAGATTTGTGTCCCTGATGTGCCATAGCGTGAAGTTAACTAAATCAGTGTTAATGTGCTAGTGCTTGCTTAAGTCTTCACAGTATCTGAGCGGGTTGATGCGCTGGACGGACGGACTTGATGTCTTCTTCTTGTTCTACAATAACAGCGAGCTCCTGACCCAGAAACCGACACTCAGCGCGTCGACCCGGGAGCCGCGGCCGCGGGCGAAGCCTCAGAGCATCCAGCCTGAAAACACTGCGGTCCTCTGACCTGAAAGAGTCTCTGAATACAGCAGCATCTCATCTAAACCATGCAGACACTTCCTCACTCTGAAGGACACTGTCCACATCCAGAACACTGGAAACAGCATAAAGGTTTTTAAAGGAGAAAACAGCATAAAGGTTTTTAAAGGAGAAAACAGCATAAAGGTTTTTAAAGGAGAAACATCAGCAGGCAAACAGCTGACCGTTTCCTCAGCTTAAAACAACAGATGATGCACTGATCACACTGAGCACTGTGACATCACAGGATCAATCAAATGTATATCTGAAGTGATTAAGTAAAATTCTACAGAAGCTTTCAAAGTTTTTTTTTTAATTAAGATTGGAGATACTCCAGTCAGGTCAAAGGTCAAAGATTTTCTGGTTTGTCCAAATGATTTAAAATCTTAGTGACATGAACAACTTCACTAAAAGCTTTCTGAGTGGAGTCTGCATGTTCTCCACACGTTCTCCACACGTTCTCCCTATTCTCCCCACATTCTCCACGTGTTCTCCACGTGTTCTCCCCGTGTTCTCCCTGTGTTCTCCCCATGTTCTCCACATGTTCTCCCTGTGTTCTCCCTGTGTTCTCCCCGTGTTCTCCACATGTTCTCCCTGTGTTCTCCACATGTTCTCCCCATGTTCTCCCTGTGTACTCCACTCGTTATCCTTGGTTTCCTGTGACAGTCAGGTGAGTTGGAGACTCTAAACTGTCAAAAGAAATGAACTGTGTGAGTGAAATTGATTGTCTGTTTGTGACTGGCGGGTGTTTCCTTGCCTTCACCCAATGCATGCTGGGATACACTCCAGTCCCTCAAAACTCTGAACCTTTTAAACAGGTAGGAAAATTAATAAATGATTATATTATTAAATAAAAAATAAAAAATTACAAATTATTATTATTATTATATTAATTTTCCAAATATCAAGCTGTTTGCATGCCTTACTGTGTTTCTTAGGAAAATAATAGATTCCACACTCGCAGTACGGAGAACAAACATTTATTAGTAAAACCAACGCGTTTCAGCCTGTGTTGCCCAAATCTTTTACTGCCCAGTACTGCAGGTGTTGCAGGAATATATTGTTTTCCAGTGTTACCTGCCCATTCCATGCACCATGTCAGTAGGTGAAGTTGTGCCAGAATTACCTTCCGTTTATTGTGTTTCTTACCCACAATCCCCAGCTGGAACCATGTTGACCTTCTGACTTCTTTGCATCAGCACATTTTTTAAAATTATAATATAATATAAATAATGGCTAAGCTTAAGTATTTCCTGTGTTCCTGTGTATTTAGCAGCTTCAACACGCTGTGTTTTGTCCAGTGTGACCATTTAATGGACTCTGTAGGTTTTATTTTGTGGTTAATGTGCCATTAAAATAAATACATATCAAATATACATAACAAGAACAACAAACATTTAAAATACAACGAATAAAGCCAACAATGGCAGGTGGATTTTCTCCATGACAGCACCTGAGGTAAACAGACCCTAACCCTCTGATGTCACTGTGTAAATCAAAAAATGACAGATATTAATGTTTCTTTCCTTCCTCATTCTACTAATCCTGTTCTATACACATTCTGACTGTTTCACCATGGAAAGAGATGAAACACAGTTGAAGAGATGAAACTGTTGAAGAGATGAAATACAGTTGAAGAGATGAAACTGTTGAAGAGATGAAACAATTGAAGATGAAACAGTTGAGATGAAACAGTTGAAGAGATGAAACAGTTGAAGAGATGAAACAGTTGAAAGAGATGAAAGTTGAAAGAGATGAAACTGTTGAAGAGATGAAACAATTGAAGATGAAACAGTTGAAGAGATGAAACTGTTGAAAGAGATGAAACAGTTGAAGAGATGAAACTGTTGAAGAGATGAAACTGTTGAAGAGATGAAACAGTTGAAAGAGATGAAACTGTTGAAGTGATGAAACTGTTGAAGAGATGAAACAGTTGAAGAGATGAAACACAGTTGAAGAGATGAAACAGTTGAAGAGATGAAACAGTTGAAGAGATGAAACTGTTGAAGAGATGAAACAGTTGAAGAGATGAAACTGTTGAAGAGATGAAACTGTTGAAGAGATGAAACAGTTGAAGAGATGAAACTGTTGAAGAGATGAAACACAGTTGAAGAGATGAAACTGTTGAAGAGATGAAACTGTTGAAGAGATGAAACAGTTGAAGAGATGAAACTGTTGAAGAGATGAAACTGTTGAAGAGATGAAACACAGTTGAAGAGATGAAACAGTTGAAGAGATGAAACAGTTGAAGAGATGAAACACAGTTGAAGAGATGAAACTGTTGAAGAGATGAAACTGTTGAAGAGATGAAACAGTTGAAGAGATGAAACTGTTGAAGAGATGAAACTGTTGAAGAGATGAAACACAGTTGAAGAGATGAAACTGTTGAAGAGATGAAACACTGCTGTAGATGAAGCTGAGCTGCATGATGATGAGTGTTGGATTCTGTTGTTCACCTGTGAAGTGAGTAATGAAGAATCCTATTGGTTCAGCATGTTCAGCCTGTCTGCTAATGTGTTGCACGTGATAACATGGAGGGCATCTATCTGAACCCACTGTGAGTAAAGAGCCATTATCCTCTCTCTATTCTCTATTCTCTCTCTCGCCCCCCTCTCTTCTCTCTCCTCTCTCTCTCCTCCCCCTCTCTCTCCCTCCCCCCACCCCACCCCCCTGTCTCTCTCTCTCTCTCTCTGTCCCCCCAACCCCCTCTCTCTCTCTCTCTCTCTTCTCTCCCCCCCCCCTCTCTCTCTCTCCACCCCCCACCCCCCCCACCCCTCCCCCTGTTCGACTCGACATCAGAGAGCTGAGGCACTTTTGTGTTCAGGAGTCGTTGTAAATCCTGCTGAATGCCTCTTTAAAACAGCATGATGGAAATGAGACAGAGTGACATCACATCACATCACATGACTTGAAGAGCGGCTGAACAACAGAACTAAACACAGCTGAATGATCAGTAGACATGGCTGGAATGAACAGGATTCCCCACACTGTTCTAACAGAATAAATGTATTCCAATGATTTCTACTGTAATTTGTTTATTCATTAGAACTGGAGGCTCAGTCTCTCCAGTCTTCTCTAAGGCAACAGATCCAATCACTGGTTCTGGTTCTGCAATTCAGTTCCAGCTATATTACTGTTAAACAGTAATATATATATATAGGCTCAGTTTAACACAGTGGCTTTTTCCTTCCCCTTTCGTGAAGCAGTCACAGTTATTCTGCCTGTTCCTGTTGTCACAGTTCAGCTTCCAGCTCAAAGCCTCCTGCACAGTGTTTCCTGAGCTTTGCTGTAAGAGTCAACTAAGTGAGATCCATAAAAGTGTCGTGCTATCAGCTCCAGTGATAGATGCCAACTTACTGCAGCAGGCTGAGCTGCACACTCCATTACTCTCTGATGTAAGGGCCTGTTTGGCTCCATGGAGACCCATAGCTTATCTCAGTGCAGGCAGGGACGCCAACCTTGTGCAGGGGGGTGGGGGGGGTGATAGATGGTGTTGTGACAGGCCCTCATTTCTCTTTGGGCTTTTTTTTAAGTGGGAGTCAGCAGGACAACTCAGTGATTTAGGGCCTGTGGTTCAGGATGGGATCGATCCAAAACCAGCCTCATCCTCAGGGAGAAAAACAACATTGGAAGAGGAGAAAGCAGCCTCATCCAGTCAGGACAGTTCCATCACACAAGATATTTTAATATCTGCAGGCTGGAGAACCCCAAATAGCTTTCATGGCTGCTTTCCTGGGTTGTTCTCTCTTTTTCCATAGTTTGACAAATGCTCATCTTTCAAGAAAAACTTAATCAACTTAAGTTCTCTAATCTCCTGTGTTCCCTCCAGGTACAGCTTTTAATTGTTTTATTTTCTTCTAAAAATAAGGACAAAACAAAAGGCTTCTCAGAAGTTTTGCATGGTTGGTCAATTCAATTCAGCTGTGTAGCTGATAACAATTGTAATTTCCCCTTATTGTACATTATCAAGATGCGCTTTCTTTTGTCTTTGTCAGGACACACTCATGCAAATAACTGCAGAACTTAAAAAAGGGAGAGCCTAGTATGCTGAGATGTTTGGCAGAAAGGATCATGTGACCTGCCGGAGGAGTTTGAGCTGCATTCAGTCTGTCGTAAAGCCGTCTCTCCAGAACCTAAAATGGCTTCTTCGCCTCTGCAGCGCCTCATGCAGAGCAGAGATCAAACTGCCATTTATGGACTGAGCTGGCCAGACGGAGACCTGGTATTAAAGTAGAAGCATTTGGAGGGCAGTCAGGCAGCTCAGGGCCAGAAGTATTGATTAAAGACAAATACCTTCGGCCGAGTTAGGGAGTATCCTCCTGCTAGAGCAGCACTACTGGAAAACCAACAGCAGCACTCATTAAACGGACATGGAGGACAGAGAGCAGGAGGTGCTCAGGTTGAACTTGTGAGCTCCATTACCCAAGCATTGCTAATCCTGCAGCTCCACAAGATGACTGAGCATCTACTCACAGCAGCTCCTGCTAATATTCACACAGTGAAATCACTGGGGAGCAGTTTAGCAGGTGGCCCATTTTAATCACCATTTTAATCCACTGGTCCCTAGTGGAACCTGGCTATTATCTGTGTCATTACGGCAGCTTAATTACTCTCAGTCAACATCAGTGACCATTACAGCCTCCGGGCGATCGTCAAAGAGACTTAATGGAGATGATTTCATATGTTCTTCTGTCTCATAAAGAGTCTTTAAACTGTCTGGCAGACAGCTTTATAACGGTACAGGTGCCAGACAGAAGACCTTTCATTCGTACAGTTCACACTTTCTATTTTCAAGTCATGACTTCAGTTTCCACTGGCGCCTCCTCTGGTTTTAGGGAAATGTCTTCAACATGGAGGAACACCAGGAGACTTCAGCAGGAGAGAGGCGGAGATTAAACATCATGATTGACAGCTGGAGACGGGGTAAGTGAGAGGAAGAGAGATGCTGAACATGATTGAGTTCTGGCTAATAGCTTCAAGCCAATTGAACGGACTATCAGTCAAATCTACCTTAATGTATACATTACTGGTAAAATGTGATTAGGCCACTCTTTAAGCATAGGCGGGGGGGGGGGGGGGGGGGGGCTGATCTTAGCTTCCAGACAGCAGCAGGGTGTGGTGACTGTCCTTCTCCTTCCTGTTTGTAAAGAGAAAACCTCCCTGTTTCCCTTCACTGTTCACCGTTGGAAGCCCATTCCTGTATGTGAAGAATCTTTCACATACAGGGAAAGAAAAGGCATTTACTCACATTTTCCAAGGAGGTTTAATTGACTTTTTAAAGGACTTTTGAGATAAGATGTGAACTGAGACTGTAGCCTAAGATTCCTATCTGTTCTACTGGCTGTATTTATCTAACAGCAGAAGTTGTAAACTCAGTCTCATGAAGATCTGTGCTGTTGGGGGATGCTGTTTTTTGGCTCTTCAGCCATAAATTTAAGTTTAATTTCTTCAGGGAGGATTTATAGTCAGCTGTGTAATGGAGGGATGTAGTCAGGGGGAATCAGTTTGCTAATTAAACTAAAAGGCTGAGCAGGTTGAACCTTGGCTCTGTAAAACTCCAGCTGTCAAACCCCAGTAGCTGACTCCATGAATCTGTAGACAAAGAAGGGAACTAGTTGTGTTTTCCCTGCTGATGAATGCCATGTGTTCTCCAGTCTGCTGGGCAGGAAGGGCAGGTGAGAGTTCACACTAAATTCAGAGTAAATTGACACTAAATTCAGAGTAAATTGACACTAAATTCCTCCCATTGATGTGCAAGCTGGCAGCTGCTCCATCCCACCATTAGGACCACTAATTGCACATGTAAAATAACTACACATGTATCACTAATTACACATGTATGTACCACTAACTACAAATGTACCACTTACTACATAAGTACCACTAATTACATTATTTAAACATGCACCAATAACTGCACATGTACAACTAACTACAAATGTACCATTAACTACACATGAACTGCTAATTACAGTAATTTCACATGTAATACCAGAAACACATATATAACCAACCATACATGTAACACTATTGTTTGATAACGTCGACAACCAGTAAATCTGTTAGCAGACTGATCGTCTTTTGTGGAGAGAAACCTTGAGAAACCCAAACAGAGGAGCCTGCTCTGTTTTATTGGATCCCAACTTTAATTTTGAGTTGGACACGTTTGGTTTTGTTTACATTTTATACAGCTGCTGTGCTAATATTTCCTACCGTGCTCCCATTGGCCGCTCAGCAGAATAGTGTTGTGGCAGCGGTCATACTGCACAAATATGGGCCCAAATTTCTGACACCACCAGAACTTTGTTGGAGCCTCAGACTGTGTGGATCAGCTGTCTTTGACCTTGACCATTGGTCAACATTATGAAAAAAATGAAAAAAAATGATGAAAACATGTTGCACTCCGGTCAAGAGAGGCTTACTGGAGTCAGTACTAACTATCAGGTCATTGCCCAACTTAACAAGTGTTGTGTAAGTGAAACCCAGACTGACAGTTTTCAAAAACACAATTCTTTTTCAGTAAATAATTCA
Organism: Centroberyx gerrardi; assembly: GCF_048128805.1. Lineage (NCBI taxonomy): Eukaryota > Metazoa > Chordata > Actinopteri > Beryciformes > Berycidae > Centroberyx > Centroberyx gerrardi. The sequence goes on from NC_136014.1 coordinate 28,914,786, forward strand.
CTTGAATGCAACTTTCTGCATATTTTCTCAAGGAAAGGGAGAAATAGCCTGTAGTTTATGACAGGTGAGTTCAGATTACTTTTCTTGGGTGGATGTCTAACAGTCTTGGGTGAGCTGGGAAGCTTCCTATTTGTAGTGAGAAGTTTGGACAACATTATCAGAGAGGAATAGGGTCAAGAGGGCAGATAATGTTGAGCATTCTAGAGTCAACCATGGAGGATTGATCCAAATGATCCACAGCTCTGCACCTGGTGAAAACTGAACCTGTATTTTCTTGTCTGTTCTAGTCTGAGCAATAATGAATCTAATGACAGTTTTGTCATGAAAAAACTGGCAAACTCCTCGAATCTTTCTACTGAGAAAAGTTCACAGAGGATTGACCAGGATGTCTTTCTGTCTTTCTACAACTCTGCTGTAACTTGTAAGACAGTCCTTGTAAATATCTGAATGAATCTGGAGTTTTGTTTTCCTTGACTGATGCTGTTTAACTGCCTTGTAACATAACCCAGCACTAGACCAGTCCCTTAAAATGTACTGGAAAGAACCTGGCTAGACAAAAATCATTGTGCTGACTCTGATCTGGCCATCTTTCTGAATTAAAAGGTGATTAAAGTACATTCCAATCCCGCTCTAAAAAAACCTAAAAATGTCTTTGTTTCTTTAGACTGTTCCCTTACAATGTTTCAAAGTAAAACCCTCACCCTTGTAGCCACACTCCCATAGCTCTGATGCAGAATATTTTATTATTAAAAAAAAACAAAGTTTTGACAGCAACACCGTCTTCATCAGGGTATAACCCTTACAATGTTTGACACAAAGGTCGGTTGCTTTGTGGCATAGCAATTAATTTTCCTGCATTATCTGTCTGAAAAGCCCAACATCAAATTAGACGAGATGAGATGAGATTAGATTAAATTTTAATGATCCCCAAAGGGCTTTCCTTTCACACTGAAAGCTTTTGATCCAGTGACTGACCGTACATGAGAGTTAAGCAGAGGTTTGACATGAATCTGGAGGCCATCTTTTTGTTATACTGGTTGCAAGCATTAAGGTGGAGCTTAGCACCACAGGTGCACCAACCTGAGCCACACCAACCTGAACCACACCAACCTGAACCGCACCAACCTGAGCCACACCAACCTAAACCAAGCTGAACCAAGCTGAACCAACCTGAACCACACCAACCTGAATCAAGCTGAATGAACCTGAACCAACCTGAGCCACACCAACCTGAACCAAGCTGAACCAACCTGAACCAACCTGAGCCACACCAACCTGAAGCAAGCTGAACCAAGCTGAACCAACCTGAACCACACCAACCTGAACCAAGTTGAGCCAACCTGAACCAAGCTGAACCAACCTGAACCAACCTGAGCCAACCTGAGCCACGCCAACCTGAATCAACCTGAACCAACCTGAACCACACCAACCTGAACCAACCTGAACCAACCTGAGCCACACCAACCTGAAGCAAGCTGAAGCAAGCTGAACCAACCTGAACCACACCAACCTGAACCAAGTTGAGCCAACCTGAACCAAGCTGAACCAACCTGAACCAACCTGAGCCAACCTGAGCCACGCCAACCTGAATCAACCTGAACCAACCTGAACCACACCAACCTGAACCAAGCTGAACCAACCTGAGCCACACCAACCTGAACCACACCAACCTGAATCAACCTGAATCAACCTGAACCAACCTGAACCACACCAACCTGAATCAACCTGAACCAACCTGAACCACACCAACCTGAACCGCACCAACCTGAACCACACCAACCTGAACCACACCAACCTGAACCAATCTGATCTGCACCAATCTGAGCCACACCAACCTGAATCAACCTGAACCGTACCAACCTGAGCCACACCAACCTGAATCAACCTGAACCGTACCAACCTGAGCCACACCAACCTGAACCACACCAACCTGAATCAACCTGAACCGTACCAACCTGAGCCACACCAATCTGAGCCACACCAATCTGAACCAACCTGAACCACACCAACCTGAATCAACCTGAACCGTACCAACCTGAGCCACACCAACCTGAGCCACACCAATCTGAACTACACCAACCTGAACCAACCTGAATCAACCTGAACCAACCTGAATCAACTTGAACCAACCTGAATCAACCTGAACCACACCAACCTGAACCACACCAACCCGAACCAACCTGAACCACACCAACCTAAACCACACCAACCAGAACCAACCTGAACCACATCAACCTGAACCACACCAACCCGAACCAACCTGAACCAACCTGAACCACACCAACCTGAACCAATCTGATCTGCACCAACCTGAGCCACACCAACTTGAATCAACCTGAACCGCAGCAACCTGAGCCAAACCAACCTGAACCACACCAACCTGAACCAACCTCAATCAACATGAATCAATCTGAACCACACCAACCTGAACCAACCTGAGCCACACCAACCTGAACCAAACCAACCTGAGCCACATCAACCTGAACCACACCAACCTGAGCCACACCAACCTGAACCACACTAACCCGAACCAACCTGAACCACCCCAACCTGAACCACACCAACCTGAACCACACCAACCTGAACCACACCAACCCGAACCAACCTGAACCACACCAACCCGAACCAACCTGAACCACACCAACCCGAACCAACCTGAACCACACCAACCTGAACCACACCAACCTGAACCAACCTCAATCAACCTGAATCAACCTGAACCACACCAACCTGAACCACACCAACCCGAACCAACCTGAACCACACCAACCCGAACCAACCTGAACCACACCAACCTGAACCAACCTGAACCACACCAACCTGAACCAACCTCAATCAACCTGAATCAACCTGAACCACACCAACCTGAACCAACCTCAATCAACCTGAATCAACCTGAACCACACCAACCTGAACCACACCAACCTGAACCAAACCAACCTGAGCCACACCAACCTGAACCACACCAATCTGAACCAACCTGAACCACACCAACCTGAATCAACCTGAACCGTACCAACCTGAGCCACACCAACCTGAGCCACACCAATCTGAACTACACCAACCTGAACCAACCTGAATCAACCTGAATCAACCTGAATCAACCTGAATCAACCTGAACCACACCAACCTGAACCACACCAACCCGAACCAACCTGAACCACACCAACCTAAACCACACCAACCAGAACCAACCTGAACCACATCAACCTGAACCACACCAACCCGAACCAACCTGAACCAACCTGAACCACACCAACCTGAACCAATCTGATCTACACCAACCTGAGCCACACCAACCTGAATCAACCTGAACCGCAGCAACCTGAGCCAAACCAACCTGAACCACACCAACCTGAACCAATCTCAATCAACATGAATCAATCTGAACCACACCAACCTGAACCAACCTGAGCCAGACCAACCTGAACCAAACCAACCTGAGCCACATCAACCTGAACCACACCAACCTGAGCCACACCAACCTGAACCACACTAACCCAAACCAACCTGAACCACACCAACCTGAACCAATCTCAATCAACATGAATCAATCTGAACCACACCAACCTGAACCAACCTGAGCCAGACCAACCTGAACCAAACCAACCTGAGCCACATCAACCTGAACCACACCAACCTGAACCACACTAACCCGAACCAACCTGAACCACCCCAACCTGAACCACACCAACCTGAACCACACCAACCCGAACCAACCTGAACCACACCAACCTGAACCACACCAACCCGAACCAACCTGAACCACACCAACCCGAACCAATCTGAACCACACTAACCTGAACCACACTAACCTGAACCAACCTCAATCAACCTGAATCAACCTGAACCACACCAACCTGAACCACACCAACCCGAACCAACCTGAACCACACCAACCCGAACCAACCTGAACCACACCAACCTGAACCAACCTCAATCAACCTAAATCAACCTGAACCACACCAACCTGAACCAACCTCAATCAACCTGAATCAACCTGAACCACACCAACCTGAACCACACCAACCTGAACCACACTAACCCTAACCACACTAACCTGAACCACACCAACCCGAACCAACCTGAACCACACCAACCCGAACCAACCTGAACCACACCAACCTGAACCACACCAACCCGAACCAACCTGAACCACACCAACCCGAACCAACCTGAACCACACCAACCCGAACCAAACCAACCTGAACCAACCTCAATCAACCTGAATCAACCTGAACCACACCAACCTGAACCAACCTCAATCAACCTGAATCAACCTGAACCACACCAACCTGAACCACACCAACCTGAACCACACTAACCTGAACCACACTAACCTGAACCACACCAACCCGAACCAACCTGAACCACAATAACCCGAACCAACCTGAACCACACCAACCTGAACCACACCAACCCGAACCAACCTGAACCACACCAACCCGAACCAACCTGAACCACACCAACCTGAACCAACCTCAATCAACCTGAATCAACCTGAACCACACCAACCTGAACCAACCTCAATCAACCTGAATCAACCTGAACCACACCAACCTGAACCACACCAACCTGAACCAAACCAACCTGAGCCACACCAACCTGAACCACACCAACCTGAGCCACACCAACCTGAACCACACCAACCTGAGCCACACCAACCTGAACCACACCAACCTGAGCCACACCAACCTGAACCAACCTGAACCGCACCAACCTGAACCAACTTGAGCCACACCAACCTGAACCAATCTGAACCACACCAACCTGAACCACACCAACCTGAACCAACCTGAGCCACACCAACCTGAACCACACCAACCTGAACTAACCTGAACCACATTGGTGCAGCCCAAACCCAACAGAATGGGTTTTACTGCATCACCCTCCACCCTGAACACTGAGAGGCTGAAATTAGCTTGAACTGGACTGAACTGGAGTAAAACTACACACATACTAGCAGCTGTATTAAATTAAAGGTACTTTTTAAGGTTTTAAGGTTTAACTGCAGCTTGCTGAGCTTGAGTGTGCATCAGTCTGTCAGACATGCTGATGCTGCAGCCCGACCCGATCAAGATAGTGATGAAAGAATCAGAGCCCAAACCAGAGCGAAGCCTCCGGCTCCGGTAGAAATTACAAACTCTGTTTCTGAGGACTGGGTCAGCACAGAAAGCCTCTTCATTACAGTGTTAACACAACCCAGTGTGCTTCACACTGTACACAACATGACACGATTCAGCCAGAGGAAGCATGTCTTCCACTGCACACTTTATTTCATGCATGTCATTATATTCAGTTCACCTGCCTTGTGACACACTGGACCGCTGCACTGCCGGTCGATTCTCTACAGCTGCACCCAGACTGCAGTGTGCTGTTTGAGGGGAAATCACTATTTTATACTGAACACAAAATGACTATATGCAGACTGATATGTATAGAATTTATATGAATACAGTCTATATACAGACTGATATGTATAGAGTCTATATTAGACTGATATGTATAGATTCTATATACAGACTGATATGTATAGAGTCTACATTAGACTGATATGTATAGAGTCTATATGAATAGAGTCTATCTGCAGACTGATAGGTATAGAGTCTATATGAATAGATTCTATATGCAGACTGATAGGTATAGAGTCTATATGAATAGAGTCTATCTGCAGACTGATAGGTATAGAGTCTATATGAATAGATTCTATATGCAGACTGATAGGTATAGAGTCTATATGAATAGAGTCTATCTGCAGACTGATAGGTATAGAGTCTATATGAATAGAGTCTATCTGCAGACTGATAGGTATAGAGTCTATATGCAGACTACCATGTGTGTCACGTTTGTATTGTGCTACTCTGTTAGTCTGTTTGAGGTCTTCATAATGGGTTTCTGTCCATTTACTGTACTGGTAATTAAAGCGACTTATTCTGAGATGTCACTAGATAGATAGATATATAGATTTATATATATAGATATACAGTATATATAGAGTATGGATATACAGTAGCCTATCTGAAGAATGACTGTATTGATTTTCACTTCATCAGCAGTTGACATGTAGGATAATATAAGAAACAGAACGCTTTCATTTTTATTGATCCAAACTCAATTTTCAGACAACACACAATCTTGTCCAATTCACGAGTCATAAATTGCAGAATGATCAGGCTTGTTACCCGAATTCAACCCCCCCCCCCCCCCCCCCCCCCCCCCTCCTTCCCCCCGCTCGCTCTCCTCACTTCACCTCCATCCATCCTCCGTGTTCCGTCAGTCTGCAGAGCCGCAGGACGCCAACAGCCATCTAACAGATTCCCTTGTAGGTGTTTTTACCAAGATGTTTGATTCCACAGCACATCACGCGTGGGAGCAAAGCTAAACTGCTTTTTTCAGCTGGTGAGCTTCAGCAGACTGAGGATGCAAACTGTGTCTGGAAACACCGACAAGACTGCTGACGGTCGTTTCTACAGCAACTTTCCATCATTCTTCCTTCGACTGATTTTTCATTTTCTTCACACAACTTCCACCTGAAATCCGTCTAGACAGTCTCAACTTTCCTGAGATGAAGAGCCAGTCAGACCGGCGGGCGGCTCTGCTGATCGTCCGACACACCGGGAATCCGGGACTAAGTTGGTGAAACCGGACCGGAGTATCGGTGCAGGAGGAGGGATGCTGCCTCCGCTGCTGCTCGGACAGTGTTTCCTAACGGCGCTTTTCCTTTTTTTCCAGGTGGGTGTTTAGTTTTCCACCTTCACCTGAGCTGCAATAATGATAATATTTATTGTTGTTTATATTATAATATATAATATAATAATCATTAGGCTATAATAATTAATATAACAATAACAACAACAATTAGGTTGTAGGTGAGTAAGGAAATGTTCTATCAAGCCTACAGAGAAAAGACAGACAGTTTTTGTAGTTTAGATATTGTAGTTATATTTTTGATATTGCTAACATTATTCATATCGAATGAAAGCTGATCAGCCTGGCCTTATGCTAAATACACAAATGTATGTATGCATGTGCCACTGTAACATTGAAATACTATTAAAATACTATTAAAAGTAAACATAAAAAATACTATTAAAACTGTATTGTAACAATGAATTACTATTAAAACACAGTATTTTCCTGCCAGTAGAGAGCAGTCAGAGAACTTTTCTGTTCTCAGTCAGATGTTGCTGTCATTTTAACAGAACAGAACAGAAAACAGAAAACAGAGAACAGAAAAGTTCTCTGGCTGCTGCAAGCTGGACAACAGCTGCTCTCTACTGGCAGGAAAAAACTGTGTTTTAATAGTAATTCATTGTTACAACATTGTTACTGTTACATTGTTACAATACAGTTAAAAAAAAGTCACCTAATGGTCCTAATACTCTTCTGTACTGATTCCTTTCCTTTGTTTCTAACAAATGTTACAGCTGAGTCCCTCTGTTTTATATCACATTGCTCCATCTGATGCTGTTTTTACATTATATTCCTCTTTCTGGTCCTTTCATTCTTTTTATATCTCACCTCTCCATCTGACACAATGTTTCACATTGTTTCCCTCCATCTGACCCAGTGTTTTCTGTCTGTCAGATGAATCAGGCAGAGGTTCGGTCTTGTCCGGTCGGAGCTGTGGAGCCGATCTGCCGCTGCTGCCCGTACCCCCCACTGCCCCCCCCACCCCCCCCTCCACCCCCGCCCAGACTTCTGGTCTTCACAGGTGAGGACCGAAAACACACACACACACACACACACACACACACTGAGACAGACAGACAGACAGACAGACAGATAGACAGATAGACAGATAGACAGATAGATAGATAGATAGATAGATAGATAGATGTCAACAGCTTTGTCAGTGAACAAATAGATTTAATTTCCCTCCATCTCTCTGGTCCATAAAGTGTCTTCCAGTTCTTGGTTCCATCAGTTTGCAGCAGAGCGTTCTATCTTCTCTCTGTCAGCACACAGGACTATTGATCAATAATTGGTCCTGATATACGGCCCATCCAATACACTCCGATCAATCTGCTCTGATGCTTTCTGCTGCCGTTCATTTCATTTCACTGTTGCTTTTCTGATGGAGCCTAGCATGACCTTTGACCTGCAGCATCATTCATTACATTATTATTACCAACAAAGTGGCAGGAGGTCTGTCTGTCTGTCTGTCTGTCAATTGATTAGATTTGATCTGATCTGGGATTTCTGCCATTAGATGATTATTGTTTTTAGCCATAACTATTATGCTTTGTTCATGTGCTGGTGGGAAAGTCCGGCATCTGGGACTTCCCAGTCGGCTGCTAAACAGCGGTGCATTCAGGAGCTATTTAGTCAGAACACCAAACCCAGAAAACCAACAATAAACAAACAAGATGGAGAATTGTTCAGCGTTGGTTTGAGTCCCATCTAGTCTTTCAGTTCCGTTCCGTTCTTAGAGGTCGACACATGGGTTCTCTGTCCTGTGGGAGGATTAGAAATGAGTTCAGACTGTGTAGGAGAGACGGAACCATAACAAGCTTGAGTGACAGGTGGTGAGGTGGCAGACAACAAAGGGTATTAGTTAAGTGTAATCAAAGTAATTTCAAGGACTTACCTCAAGGGCTTTTAACTAAGAAGCACAGAACTTATAAAGTCTTAGATCAGAGAGCTGGTGCTGAAGTGGGGGGGCAGAGAGAGGAGTAACTCTGAAATAGAAATAAAAAGAGGAACTCTCTCTGTAATAGAACCAAGGTTTCTACTGCTGAGGAGACAAACAGACTCCGGTTCAGGTCGGACTGATTCTTACCATCAGAGCAGTTCAGCGCTGGCTCGTGTCTCGTCATGCGCGGTCGATCTTCCCCTCCGATGATCAGAAACCTCAGCCTCGTTTCTCCTCCAGGAGCTCTCTCTCTCTCTCTCTCTCTCTCTCTCTCTCTCTCTCTCTCTCTCTCTCTCTCTCTCTCTCTCTCTCTCTCTCTCTCTCTCTCTCTCTCTCTCTCTCTCTCTCTCTCTCTCTCTCTCTCTCTCTCTCTGAGGTTCAAAGGTCCTGACCGGTTTCAGATACTAAAAACTAACAACCGAATCACAGAAACATTATTTCTCAACATACAGAAACCTGGAAGCTTTTATTCACAAGAGACAGACAGTTCCTGGCCATCTGAGTCGAGACGGACAGGAAGAAGGGACGGTCATATGACCACATGTGGCCAATCGAGGCTTTACACAGACCGTTGTCCATGTTGACAGACTTAGTCTGACTCTGTCACATCTCAGGGAGAACAGTGACCCTCTGATTTTGGACAGAGGAGGGACTCAGTTTGGATGGAAGGTGGCTGTCATGTTCTGTATATTCTGTAATGTTATTACTCTCAGTATCTGCTGGCATCGGCAGCATGGAACGCTTCCAAGCCTTTCCTGCACTCCGCTCAGGTCTTCAAATCAAATTTGATCAAGTTCAAGGTTGGTAGGTGGGGATATTATTAGCTTGGCTTCATTTCTCCGTGGTATTTGTGTCCTAAAAGCAGATTTATATAGATCCCAGCTCCCTCAACTCTTTTCAGAATCTTTTTGACAACTATGAGACAAAAGTTTGCCCTCTGAACAGTCTATATTTACTTTTCTTTTCTTGGAATGTGTTTATCTGCTCATTCCAAATACAGCATTTAAAAGGCAGACACCCTTCCACCCTCCTTATTTTCAATTAGCCCCCCCCCCCCCCCAGTTAAGAGCTGATGGGAGTGGAAAGCTGTGGATTAGAAGCAGCATGATGCTTCCTGCTTTGATATGACAAGTCTTCTTTTTTACTTGTCAGCCTTTTCCCCAAGGGGCCTGTCACTGCAGCTGATATACTGCATGTGTGTGTGCGCGCATGCATGTGTGTGTGTGTGTGTGTGTGTGTGTGTGTGTGTGTGTGTGTGTGTGTGTTGATATTGCATGTGTACAGCTATGTGATTGCCTTTGATTGTGCGTCAGATTGTGTGTCAGATCGCCTGCAGGCTGTTTCAGCTGCTGTGTTTCAGCTAATTCAGACCTTGTCAGAAGGAATTAAGCTCCAGCTCTTGTAGGAAGTAATTAGTCCTGAAAGCAGGAACAGCAGAGTGTGCTGTTATATTCTCTCTGTGATCAGAGAGGATGAGATCCAGTAAGAAGCTGCTGTCTCTCCTCAATCTGTCTCAATTTTCAAATGGAAAATCAATCCTAAAAAGCTGCTTGGCTGTTTGTGTTTAAACTGATTCTCTCCTGTATTGGCGCTGGTGGATGAATTATTCAGTGATGAATTATTCAGTAATGTTCCTGAAGAGCTGGCCGCTCCTCACCTGCAGAAAAACACATTATGGAAGTTTCAAGTGGAAAATTGTCTGCATTAGCCATGGGAGCTAGCAGCAGAAAACCTCATTACAGAACAACAGGTTTGTCTGTTTGAGATGATGGGAAGTACACACACACACACACACACACACACACACACACACACACACACACACACACAGATATTACAGTCAGTAGTCCTAACCTCAGCAGCACCAATGAAGGCCAGGTGTAACTATCTGTAACCAGTGTTGGGGTAACATGTTACAAAGTAATGCATTACTGTAATCACATTACTTTTTCCTGTAACGGAGAAAAGTATGGTATTACTGTTCCAATTAGTAATCACATTACAGTTACTGATGTAAGAGACAAGCTGTTACTTCTGTTACATTCTTTAGCCTTTTCAACCTCTTTACCTCTTTAATATTATCATTATTATTAGAATAACAATAATAAAAGACTTTATAGAACACTTTTCAAAACCAAAGTTACAAAGTGTTTCACAAAAGAAAATATAACATTTAATAATGAATGATGCAATAAGAGGTAAGCTTTTGGATAAAAGTATGATCTCGGTCTTCAGGCTGAACAGACAGGAGGAACCAGCCTGAAGGTCTCAGGCTCATAAAGGGTTAAAGTGTAGGAGTCAGGCCATGAAGGGCCTTAAAGGTTATCAGTAAAATCTTAAAATCAATTCTAAAATGTACAGGCAGCCTGTAGGGAAGCTAAGATGGGTCATGTGATCTTGTCCCTTAGTTTAGTTAAAAGTCGGGCAGATGAGTTCTGGACAGTCTGGAGCCGGTCTGAAGGTTTTGATTAAGAGTGAAAAGGCATGACAGCAGTCTGGGTGTGAGGAGATAAAGACCAGCATGATGGTCTCAGTGTCTTCAACATTTAGAACACATCTAACCTTTGTGATACTCATAAGTTGATAAAAACATGACTGGACTAACTGTGATGTGGAGTTCAAAACTTAAGTTGGGATCAAACAAGACAGATTTAATGTTTTGAGATGTCAGTATCTGTCTGGAGCGGTGCTGAGAGCCAATTACAAAAATTTCTGTTTTATCAGAGTTCAGCTGAAGGACATTTTGGCTCCACAGTCATGAAGTGATCCAGCATACTGAGGTCAGTAGGTTCTACTGGAAGGAACAGCCGGGTGTCATCAGCAAACAGTGAAATAAGACGGCATGATGATGATGCATAATGTGGCCAAGAGGAAGCATATACAAGGGCCACAAGGGCCAAAATTGGCCCTTGTGGCACACTGTCTGTCTGTCCTTCTGTCTTCCTGTCTGTCTGTCTGTCTGTGTGTGAGACACACACACACACACACACACACACACACACACACACACGTGTGTGTGTGTGTGTCTCTGTCTGTCTGTCTGAGTGTCTGCCTGTCTGTCTGTCTGTCTTAGTGTCTGTCTAAGTGTCTGTCTGTCTGTCTGTGTGTGTGTGTCTGTCTAAGTGTCTGTCTGTCTGTCTGTGTGTGTGTGTGTCTGTCGTAGTGTCTGTCTGTCTGTCTGTCTGTCTGTCCTGCTGGATGCTATCAGTTTGTCCTGTCTAATCTGCAGCCTGTAACTCCATTAACCTTGCATGGTGAGGTATAAAAATAGCCTGATCTAATAAGGTTGGCATGGTGGCTGTGGTTGAACCATGAGTGATGAGTCACTGGGGGGGGGGACGGGACTGGTCTCTGTCAATGTTTCTTAAACACATGGTATCTGCGAAAATATTTCCATTTACAAATTGAAACCTAGCTTGTTTTAGCTGAAGACAGTTCAGTCTGTAGCTCCGTTAGCAGAACAGTCACACTGTCACTTCCTCTGAAACTCTGAAAACGTTCTCAGCTTTCTACACAAAACCTAAAGCTGGAATTAGAACTTCATTACAGCTTCTCCATTATCTCTGTGTTTGATAGAAACATTTAGAAATGTGAGCAAAATAGGTTCATACAGCTGACAAAGATCTCACTGCAGCTCGAAACATAGACATGGTCACATGACCCTAACCCATGGTCACATGATGACTCTAACCCATGGTCACATGATGACTAACCCATGGTCACATGATGACTCTAACCCATGGTCACATGATGACTAACCCATGGTCACATGATGACTCTAACCCATGGTCACATGATGACTAACCCATGGTCACATGATGACTCTAACCCATGGTCACATGATGACCCTAATTCATGGTCACATGATGACCCTAACCCATGGTCACATGATGACCCTAATTCATGGTCACATGACCCTAACCCATGGTCACATGACTCTAACCCATGGTCACATGACCCTGTGTATGCAGAATCACAGAACGTAAACAGAGGGAGATGAAGAAACATGATGGATAAGCTGAGCTGTGTGATGTGATATCTGAGATTTCATGTTCATCCTGTGAAAAAAACATTTCTTCTTCTGTTGATTCCAAACAAACTGGACAAGTAAAATGCATCACTTCCTGTGCGGCAGGAAGGAGTGACCAGACTCCGGCTGTTCAGACCAGACAGAGGAGAAGATTCATGAACTGGATCCAGGTTGGATCATGTTGAGTTAGAGAGAACAGCTAAGCTTCACTTTCCCCTTTGGAGGAATAGTCCAACAATCTATAAAGAAACACATTTTCAGTCTTCTGTATGTTTGGTTAACCAGCAGACTGCTGCTGCCAACAGTCAGTCCTCAACAGTTGGCTTGTATATGATGGGACAGTCTGAGTCCCTATCGTTTTAACTTCTCCATGAGTGTGTTGAGACGAAGGAGCCAGTTTAGCACATGAGCTCAGACTGACTCTAACTTCCTTATCAGCTGAACAGATGAATCTTTAAAAAACAGGTTGGATGGAAACTAAAGAATTATTTCAGAAGAAGGATTGTGCTTAATGAAAACGAAACTGCCGCAGTAACACATGAGCTGATTAGCAGCTAAAGCTTCCGTAGCAAATGACTGTCCCAGCATGCATTGTGTCCTACTGTTCTCTCTCCATGTTAGTACCAAGCAGGCTGGCTCTCCATCTGATTGGCTGGGTGATTAAGCAGCCAATGAGGCGACTTCCTCCAGATCATTATCATCCCTTTATAGTTCCATTCAAAAGCCATAAAACTCCCAAGCTGCTCCACTGCCATGAAAAGGGAAACAAACATTTTAACTTGAAGCGCTGCAGGAATTCTTGGTTAGAGCGAAGTTAGGAGGAAAGACGCTCCAAAGAACAATGTTTTCTGTTCCCACCTTTCAGAAGGTCTTCACGTTTTTATAACACTAACTAATAATAATGATAATAAATAACAAGAAGTACAAAGGAACTGTTGGTGAGAAAAGGGTTTGGTTGCATTCTGTGGTTTATTGTTACTACAGTTTGGTGTCACATTTGATGAGACTGAATATCCACTTTAGATTATATTTATGGCTTTTCACACATTTTATTCCTATTTTTGTTCCTCCTACTCTCACAATGACGCATTGGAAGTGTAATGTAATGTAACGTAATACTTTATTTATATAGCACCTTTCAAAACCAAGGGTTACAAAGTGCTTCACAATAAAATACTAAAACCAACAAAAAAACAGATTACAAACAGCAAAATAGTGAATAGCAACTGCTGCAGCACACACACATGAACTAAGGGGATGGCTGTTGAGCGGACAAGTGGCAGGGACTGGAGCTTCTCTCCGGCTTTTATGCTCTGGTCCTGATTGCCGACGAGCTCCAGGTGAGGGCATCTCACACCAATCACTGAGTCAAAGGGGCGGGACTGAAGCAGAGAAAGACAGACAGCAACACACCCCAAACCGTGGCCAGGATTTGGCATAGGCCGTAACAACATCAAACAGCAAAGACATCAAACTACAGGATAAAACAGTCAATACACACACAACAAAAACAAGGCAGGATATTAAAATGCAAGGATAAAAAATAAGAATATAAAATAATATTAGTGGTCAGGGAAAGCAATGGGGTAAAAATGTGTTTTTAAACGTTTCTTAAAAGTGCTCGTCATTTCAGACATTTTAATGTCAAGAGGTAGATTGTTCCAGAGGGTTGGGGCGAGCACAGAGAAAGCAAAACCTATGAGTCTGGTCCTCGGGGGGACCAGCAGCCCGAGGTTGGAAGACCTCAATGATCTTGCACTGGTGTAGGGACACAGCAGCTCAGTTAAATACTCAGGAGCTTCACCATGTAAAATTTTAAAAGCAATAACAAGAATTTTAAAGTTAATTCTAAACTGAACAAGGAGCCAGTGAAGGGAGGTAATGTGCTCCCTGTTTAGCTCTGGCGAGCAGACGAGCTACTGCATGTTGGACCTGTTGGAGACGAGCCACAGCTCCTCGACTGAGGCTGTAAACAGAGAATTATGATAGTCAAGTCGTGATGATACAAAAGCATGAATAACCTTTTCTGTGTCTTGAAAAGACAGGACCTTTCTAATTTTTGCAATATTAAATTAAATGACTCTGAATTCATCCTTATGGGTGAGTTAAATTGGGACTGGCTCTCAGGGACCTCAGATTGTTTTAAACAACTGTGTGACTCCTTAAACCTTGTGCAACTCATTAATGCACCAACAAGGCCAAATCCTAAAGCACAACATAAATCTACCTTGCTTGATTTACGAATTTACGAACAAATACACCTCACAAATACACTTCAATTGGTATATTTTGCAATGATGTTAGTGATCATTGTGCAATTGCTTGTGTCAGGAATACAAAAATCCCCAAGGTAAAACCCCTTTTCATTCTGAAAAGATATTTTAAAGGTTTTGAAGAGCAGGCTTTCCTGCATGATTTGTACTATAGTGATCTTAGCAGAGTTACTCTGATTCCAGATGTTGAACTGGCATGGGAATATTTCCACTCAATCTTCTTGTCTATCTCTAATAAACATGTTCCCATTAAGAAGTTTAGGATCAGCGGTAGGGACAATCCTTGGTTCTCAGACAGTCTTTCAGAGCTAATTCGTCTAAGAAATAAATCTTGGGACCAAGCTAGATTTTCTAACTCCTCTGCTGATTGGACTACGTTTAGAACCCTAAGGAACAAGTGCACCTTAATGATCAGGAATTCCAAATCAGAGTTTTATCTAAAGTCAGTTACAGAGAACCTAAACAACCCCTCAAAATTCTGGAAATTAATTAAATCTCTGTCAGGTACACATGTTGCATCAAGCCTCCCTGAACACATTCTGGTTGGCTCAGATGAAATTAAGGACAAAGCTGCCATGGTCAGTCAGTTTAACAAACATTTTATCCGTGCTGGGTCTGTATTTGACAGCTCAAATGTAAATACATCTGTCCCATGTCTTGCCACTACTGCAACTGATGGAAATTTGGATTTGTTTGATTTCAGTTGCTCAAGTTTGTAAAGCTCTGAAAGCCATTGACCACAAAAAGTCTGCAGGTCCAGACAATCTGGATCCTTATCTCTTAAAGATGGCGGAAGATATTATTGCTGAGTCTATTACTCACATTTTTAATTTGAGTCTTCTGTCCAATTCAATTCCTAAAATTTGGAAAGCTGCCTATGTTCTCCCCTTACTAAAAGTGGAGACCCCTCTGAGCTGAATAACTACCGTCCGATCTCCAAGCTCTCAGTCCTGGCTAAGATTCTTGAATCCTAGGTAAATTTACAGTTAAAACAGTTTTTACTTGATAATAACATTTTAAACGATTTTCAATCTGGTTTTAGAACTGGCCACAGTACCATTACTGCTGTTATGATGGTGACAAATGATCTCATTGGTGCCTTAGACAGAAAACAGCATTGCGCTGCCTTATTTGTGGATCTATCCAAGGCGTTTGATTCAGTGGACCACGAATTGCTGCTGAACAAACTTAGGAATGCTGGTTTCGGTCCTAAGACTGTTAAATGGTTCAGAAATTATTTTGTAGATCGAACTCAGTGTGTCCAGGCAGAGGGCCACAAATCTGATTTTCTTGGGATAACTAAAGGGGTCCCCCAGGGTTCCATTTTGGGACCTATTTTGTTTTCTATTTTTATAAATGACTTGGGTAAGAACATTCAAGCGAATATACACTTCTATGCTGATGACACTGTCATTTATACGCATGCTCCCTCCATAGTACTGGCGGTGCAAGAACTTCAGACTGCATTTTAGTCATTACAAACTGCTCTGCTGAGTTTAAAATTGGTTTTAAATCCTCAGAAAACGAAGTTCATGGTCTTCTCAAAAGCTTGCTTACAGTTGCTTGATGATCTTAGCATTTTCATGTCTGATGGTATATCCATTGAAAGGGTGCCCTCGTACAAGTACTTGGGTATATGGATAGACGACAAGCTTTTATTTAATGTACACATTGCTAATCTAGTTAGGAAGCTCAAAGTGAAGATTGGCTTTTATTTTTGAAATAAATCTAGCTTTACTTTCAATGCCAAGAAAAAACTTGTGGAAGCTACTTTTCTGTCTATGATTGATTACGGTGACATATTGTATATGCATGCAGCCTCCTCCATCTTACGGAGCCTTGATTCAGTGTACCATGCATCTCTACGTTTCATTACAAATGCAAAGTCCTTTACTCACCATTGCATTCTTTATGATTTGGTGGGTTGGACATCACTGTCCACCTGTAGACGACAGCATTGGTTTATTTTTATCTATAAAGCGATACTGGGTAAACTTCCAGCTTACCTCTGTACCCTTCTCAACTCTGCGGTCCATGCTGAAAGAGAGTTCACTGCTCGTCCTACTCTGAGGTCTACGCTTGTCACGGACCCTACTGTGGTCAATAGCACGGATGGGGTCACCGAAAACACTGTCCCCTGCCTCAGCGGTCTTCCGGCAAATCTTGCCGTCTACAGCGGAGGTTGTGTGGAGGATGAACCTCAGTTCCTACTGGTTGGTGATTCTTTGACCAGGTTTGTGGAATTACCCAATGGAATAACTTACTGTTTATCTGGTGCAAAAATTCTGGATTTACTTGAACTCATCCCGGTTCTCACTGACTATCACCCAACTGCCCACACCATTATTGTTCATGTTGGAACGAATGACACCAGGCTCAGACAGTCAGTTAAGCTCCAGCAGGACTTTGAGACACTCTTAGAGACAATTGAGAGTCTGGGAAAGACTGGTCCTATACCTACACTGAGAAAAAACAGTGAAAATTTTAGTCGTCTTTTTGGGTTGCACCAATGGCTTTTTAATTTCTGTGTTGCTACCGGTCATGGTTTTATCAGCAATTTTGATTATTTCTGGACCAGGAGGGATTTATACAAGACAGACAATCTCCACCTTAATCACAAGGGAACAAGGGTACTTACCTCAAATATCATCATCCACTTGCAAAACATTTGACCGTCCGGGAAGATAGGACATAACAGTTACCTTTCCATCCCTACATCTGTAACAGAACCCCTATCCTACCCCCTCTCTGTCCCAGTATGTCCCTCTCCTCTGCCCCCTAGCACCATAGCCAGCTCCCCCTATATCCCAGTCCTTATCAGAAATAGGCCCTGTCTGCGTGTTCCCCCAGCATGTACTGTCAACAACAATAACTTAGTCAGACCTACTATTCATTGTCAACTGGCTTTCCACACTCCACCTGTCACTTCCTCTGTTAAAATGTGTCTTTTAAATGTCAGGTCTCTGTCTAACAAGTTTTTCATCTGTCAAGATTTTATCATGTCACATAACATAGAATTTTTTATGATCACCGAGACCTGGCTAAGCCTGGAGGACAATGTTCCTTTCATCGAAACCACTCCCCCTAATTTCTCTTATTTTAACCTGCCTAGACCAGCGAGGAGGGGCGGTGGGCTTGCCGTCTTTTATAAGAATGATCATAAATGTTCTCCCATCTCTTTCGGAAATGTTACCACTTTTGAAGTTTTTAGTTTTTTAATTAACAGCAAGGACCCAGTACTTTGTGTTTTAATTTATAGACCCCCAAAACAGAACTGTGGTTTTATTGCTGAATTTTCAGAACTCCTGTCTCTCATCACCCAGCGCTTTGATAACATTATTTTACTTGGAGATTTCAACATTCATGTTCGCTGCCCCTCCCACTCTCTCTCTGCTGATTTTATGAGTCTTATTGAGTCGTTTGATTTTACACAGTTTGTGAATGGGGCCAGTCACTGTAAGGGTCACACACTTGATTTAGTGCTTTCGCTGGGTCTAGCTCTCCATAACTTGGAATTAATTGATGTTTGTGTGTCTGACCACAAAGCTGTGGTTTTCAATGCTCCACTTCCCCGTCCTATCCTTAAGTCCTCTGTTCCTATTAGATCCCGTGTTTTTAACTCTGAGTCTGCTAGTGCTTTTCGTGATGCCTTTGTGGCCTCTTCTCAATCTTGTCCCTCTGAGCAGTATCTTAACATTGATGACATGATCAACAATTTTAACAGTAACTGCCTGTCTATCCTGGACTCCATCGCACCCTTCAAAATTAGAATGCCTAAACATAATGCACAGCCGTGGCTCAATGAACATACCCGATCCATCAAGAGACAGTGCAGAAGAGCGGAACGTAAATGGAAGGCAAATAAATTGCATGCTTCCCATTTGTTTAAAGCCTCTCATGGTGAAATATCAGCAGGCAGTTAAAAACGCTAAATTTTGTTATTACTCCGACATCATCACCAATAACAGTAACAACTCCAGGACCTTGTTTAAAGTGATTAATTCAGTTATTTCCCCCCCTCCTATTCTCCATATAGAACCTTCCCCTGAAAAATGTGAAGAATTTCTGCAATTCTTCCTTAACAAAGTAGAGAATATTAGGCTCCAGATCACATCAAACCCCCTTGGCGTTTCAATTTCAAGATTCCAGATTCACTAAGTCAGTTTGAACCCACTACTTTATCAGCTCTCACCGGAACCATATCTCAAATGAAATCCTCGTCCTGCCAATTAGACACTATTCCCACATCTCTCCTAAAGGAGGTACTTGAAACAGTTGGTCACACCATCCTCTCCATTATAAATAACTCCATAGTCTCTGGTTTCGTTCCCTCCTCATTTAAACATGCCTTAGTCCAGCCCCTTCTAAAGAAACCCGGTCTTGATCCCCATCTTCCCATTAACTACAGACCCATTTCAAAATTATCTTTTTTATCTAAGGTTTTGGAAAAACTGATCTCCTCACAGCTCCTTGCCTACTTGAGCAACAATAGCTTATTCGAAAAGTTCCAGTCAGGTTTTAGAGCCCTCCACAGTACTGAGACTGCCCTGATTAAGGTCACTAACGACTTACTCATGACTACAGATGCTGGTGACTCCTCAATCCTGGTCCTTCTGGATTTAAGCGCAGCGTTTGACACAGTGGACCACACCATACTGTTGAATCGCTTATAATCTTGGGTAGGTCTTGGCGGCACCGCCCTCCAACTGCTGCGTTCCTATCTCTCAGATAGAACCCTCTCCGTTGTTGTTGGTAACGCCTCCTCGTCAGCCCATCTCACTTGTGGTGTTCCACAGGGGTCTATCCTTGGCCCTTTATTATTTTCAATTTATATGCTCCCCTGGGTCATATCATCCATGAGCATAACATCCAATTCCACTGTTATGCAGACGACACACAGCTTTATGTCCCACTCAAAACCTCCAACCCCAATTGTCTAGCTTCCCTTAAGGCCTGCCTAGCTGATATTCACTGTTGGATGTCCCAGAACTTCCTTCAACTAAACACAGATAAATCAGAGATTCTCCTGTTCGGCCCTCTCAGTTCCAGATCCCATATACTTGATAGTCTCGGCTCTCTGTCAGCTAATGTGAAACCGGTTGCAAAAAACCTGGGTGTTTTATTTGACTCTGAACTTTGTTTTGATGCTCAAGTAAAGAGGGTTGTTCAATCTTGCTTCCTGCACCTGAGAAACATTTGTAAAATAAGATCCTTTTTATCTAGTCAAGATCTCAATAGAGTTGTTAATGCCCTTGTCTCTTCCCGTTTAGACTACTGCAACGCCCTTTACTCCTGTCTCAGCCAAAGCTCACTACATCGCCTGCAGTTGGTGCAGAATGCGTCTGCTAGACTTATTACTGGTACGAGGAGATTTGAACACATCACTCCGGTTTTAGCTGCACTTCACTGGCTGCCAGTCAAATTTAGAATTGATTTTAAGATTTTATTGTTAACTTTTAAAGCTCTTCATGGTCTGGCACCTAGCTACCTCACTGAGCTCCTAATCCCATATGTGCCAGGTCGTAACCTGAGGTCCTCTGATATGGCTCTACTGGTTGTACCTAAGTCTAGGTTGGTGACCAAGGGTGACCGGGCCTTTGCAATCAAAGCCCCCAGACTCTGGAACAGCCTGCCTGAGGACCTCAGGTTAGCTAGCTCAGTAACCACTTTTAAATCTCTTTTAAAAACCCATTTTTATAAAAAGGCTTTTTTAATCTTTTAAGGCAGCAGCTTGGTGCACTTGTATCTACAGTCTATGTACAATTCCAGTTCTCCTATGCTTGTTGCTTGTTTATAATTGTTTTCTCTTATTGTTTTGGTACCACTGGTTATTGGTTTTGTGTATTTGCATTATGTTGTTTTAATGTTTAACTTCATTTTATCTGTATTTTATTTTATTTTTACTTGTACAAGCACCTTGTAACCTTGTTAAGAAAGGTGCTATACAAATAAAGATTATTATTATTATTATTATTCTCTGTCTCAGAACTGGTAGCTACCAGCTACGCTCCTCCAAGTGGTTGCTTTTTAATATACCCCGGGTTTTGACAGATCTGGGGAAAACTGCATTTTCCTACTATGCACCTTGGGCATGGAATAATCTACAAAATGATCTAAAATTAGACACATTTATATCCATTGATGAATTTAAGGGCATCATAAAGAATATGGTGATGGAGACATGTCGTTGTTTTTCTGGAGAGGCCACTGTGTTTGAATAGCTGTTCTTCTGTTTTTTGTGGATTTTTGTATATCATGTTGTATATGCTGCATTTTAATATGTTGTGATTCTGTATGGCTGCTACCTTGGCCAGGTCTCTCTTGTAAAAGAGATTTTTGATCTCAGTGGGACTTCCTGGTAAAATAAAGGTAAAATAAAAATATTCCTTAATTGAAAAAAGCACGATTGAACAAGTGTCTTGGTGTGCAGAGAAAAATTAAGATACGGATCAAAAATAACACCAAGGTTCTTGGAGAACATTAGGGGCTAGAGGACCAAGAGCCTCCTGCACTTTCCTAGAAAGTTCTTTGTGGGCCAATAACAAGGACTTCAGTTTTTTCATCATTCAATTAAAAAAAATTCTGAGACATCCAGTCCTTTATGGCAACAAGACAATCAATTAGGTTTGTCACTGAAGTTGTTGCGTTTCACAGACAGATATAGCTGAGTGTCATCAGCGTAAAAATGAAAAGATATATTAAAATGGCGTATCAGGTAGCCCAAGGGCAGCATTTAAAGAGAAAATAAAATAGGGCCAAGAATAGACCCTTGAGGCACCCCACAGGTAAGTGCAGCAGAGGATTAAGTCTTATGTCCAACAGACACTGAAAATTTCCTATCAGATAAATACGATAAAAACCAGTTAAGAGCAGTTCCAGATACGCCAACCCACTCCTGAAGCCTATTAATTAAAATGCTATGGTTGACAGTATCAAAGGCTGCACTAAGGTCAAGTAAAACCAGGATGTAATGTTGTTTTCCCAATATGATCAACAAGAGATGAAACACACAACGGGCAAAATCATGATTAGAAGGAAAAGGTTAAGATTAAGTTTTCCAGCTTTTCTTAATCATCATGGGCCCAATTCAGATTGTGTAAATTATGTGGATCTTCTGTGGATTGAGATTCACATTTGAGATGTTTCCGGACTCAGACAGTTTGAGATGTGCTTGGAGTCTCTCTGGTCCGATCTCCACTGAGCTGACAGACAGTCATTCACATGCAAACACAGAATCAAATCCACAACCGTCTGACTGCAGGCGAAACGCCGTTCCACTGGACAGCCACTGGATTAAAGCTATAAACTAAAACTAAAAAGTATAGTGGATCTATAAAAGCAGGGATTTACAGAAAATAAAGGTAGATTAAGTCTCAGGTCAGGCTCTTGTATCTTAGGGGCGATGTTCTTGTGCTGTATACTATAAATATATTACAGATTTAATACGCAGCCAAGTCCAGAAGGATAAAGCTGCGGCAGTATTCCTGTCTCTGGTGTCTGATTCCTTCTTAACGTCCAAAGGTTTCTGTCTTCTTCATGTGCTTCCTGTCTTGCAGTGGCTCCCACCTGTGATCCAGCCATGAAGCCTTGGTGGAAGGAGCTGCTGGTTCTGGGTTTGATTAGCTTTGCCTCGCTGGTCTTCCTGCTGCTCACCTTCACTATCTGTTATAAAGCCATGAAGAGGTGAGTCCGTTCTGTTTCTGCTGTCCAACATTACTGTGACTTCCTTGTCATAATTAATTCCTGCTTCCTATGCATTTTCTCATTGTCGATATAAAAATCGCATTATAATTGCAAAAACCCTGAAAAGTGGTTGACCTCCTGCAGGTTTGATATCATTTGAATGTTGTGTGGTTAAAATGTATTTAATCCAAACCATGCTTTTATAAAGTCTTGCTTTCCTCAGTTTTATTAGATCAAATTTTGGGTAAAGAGGAGACTGACTGGATGTTGCTCTGGTTATTTATGACCAGTAAAGGTAGACATGGCTTGCACTTAGAGCCTGCTAATACAAACATACATGTTACATATTCTTCTTTTTGCACCTGTGATCCTGTAAAACTGCATGAGACAGAAGACACTGCTGAGTCTTTAAAACGTTGCTCCTCCTCCTGCTGTCCTCAGGTCAGCAGGATGCTAAATATAGTTGCACTCTCTCAAAGTAGAAGTTTCTTCTATTTTTGACTCTGAATGTTTGAAACACGTTTGTCTTTCATGGGCAGCTGGCTGCTCTTCCTCACAATAAATCCACTGTCACAACAAAGCCTCCTTCGCTGTAAATATTATATTTAATTCACTAACTGCTGAGACATTAGTGAGTTTGTTGGTGTTTTGTAGCTTCCTCAGATTCATCTGTCTGCAATAAACTAACGATCAGCTGTCAGCAATGTTCTTCTTAATGAGCATCCTCAGTCCAGTAGAGTTGACCGAACCCTAATGAGCGTGCTCAGTCCAGTAGAGTTGACCGAACCCTAGTGAGCGTGCTCAGTCCAGTAGAATTGATAGAACCCTAGTGAGCGTGCTCAGTCCAGTAGAGTTGTCTAAACCCTAATGAGCATGCTCAGTCTAGCTAACCCAGGCCCTGTTGAAGCTGTTCTCCACAGAACCTGAAGCACCAAGTCAACTCCCTTATTGTTCAACCAGTAGACTTTGTTCCTTGAAGACTCAGTCCTGATCTCAGCAGCACACAGGTTTGACTTCCGCTTGTTCCCTTTGCTGCATGTCGCCCGACTCTCTTTCCTGTCTCTCTTTCCTGTCTCTCTTTCCTGTCTTTCTTTTCTGTCTCTCTCTACTGTGAGTTTCTACTGAGAGAAACCTGTCTGCTGTCCTGAGATCAGTCTTGGTCAGTACAGGAGCGCAGGACTTTCTCCATTATGGCTGCATGACTTCCACTTAACTAGAAAATATATAACTGAAATAAACTTGTTCAGATTTGCTCCACTTCATCCTTCTAGTCCTTTGCTCAGTTGAGACAGACTGAGACGACAGGAACTATCTTCATGTTTTCATGATAGTGCTGTTTATTTCTCATAATCACTTCTACATTACAGTGTATGTCCAATCACTAGCTTACTACGGTACTTTGGTGTGTACTTCAGTGTGTACTTTTCTGTTTACTCTTGGAAAGACAGAGCTATAGTTTGTTGCCTCAGTATGTCTTCATTGCCAAAGTGAGAGAGTTGTGGCTAAAAGGAGCTGCAGGTCTGAAATATTCATGTCCACCTGCCTTGTGTTGTGGAGCCACCTGCCATGTCTACTACACTCCATGTATTATTGAGGGGCCGAAGCCGGGGCCCATTCAGCAGGCTGGTTATTTTTGGCCCTAAGTCCTCAATGAAACATTCCCATAATGCATCTCAATGCACAGAAGCCTGTGGGAAACAATGGATGTGAATGGATGGGGAATTTCAGGTGTTACAGAATTACATTTAAAAATAGAAAGCTCTGTCCTTCCTAAAACTGGCCAGACATGAAGGAAGGGCTCGGAGTGAGTAAATATAACTGATGATTGTAGATAAAGAAAGCTACCATACAAGAAGTCAGAACGTTTATCAATACACAGGATCTGATCTTAAAATCACCCAATATGAAAATTCTATTGTATTTAGGCATGATGAGACACAGACGGTCAGAGAATTCCTGGATGAAATCATGGTTTAGTTTAGGGGGTCTGTAGACTAGGACACATAGCAAGAAGCCTTACCATTTACCAGGAAACTAAGTGATTCAAAGGTGGGAAAAGTGCCATTAGAGATAGGGGAACATCTCCCCCGCAACCATGACCAGAGAGCCTGGGCTGATGGAAATGACTAAAACCAGGGGGTGTAGCTTCAATCAAAGTAGAGTAGAATCACCTAGACTCAACCAAGTTTCAGTAATCATAAAAAATCAAAATTAAAAGAACTAATAAAATCATGGCAGATAGACTTATTACAGAGAGATCTAACATTCAAGAGTCCAAACCTGACAATTGGGTCGGAGGTGGGAGTGTAAACTGATGGCTGACAATGAATATGAATCAGGTTATTTACATTGGCAGCTGTTGGTTTATTATTAATAATAATAATAATAATAATAACTTAGATTTATATAGCGCCTTTCAAGAGACCCAAGGACAAATAAAACAAGAACAGCAAATAATAATAGCAATAATTGCCGGGGATGAGAGAGTTAACTAGAGGCCATAGGTCTTGGTTAACAGGGGGTTTTCAGGATTTTTTAAAAAGTGTCCAAAGATGGGGCGTCCAGAGGGTGGGGGCTGCCACACTGAAGGCTCTGTCCCCAAAAGATTGCAGGCTGGTGTGGGGGGTGGAAAGCAGACCCGTGTCTGAGGACCACAGATTCCGGGACGGGGTATAGGGGTGGAGGAGGTCAGATAGGTACTGGGGGGCGAGGGCATGGAGGGATTTGTAGGTGAGGAGGAGGATTTTGTAGGAGATGCGGGACTTGACCAGGAGCCAGTGAAGGTGGATGAGGGTGGGGGTGATGTGCTGCCAGGGCTTGGTGTGGGTGAGAACCCTGGCAGCTGAGTTCTGCACATACTGGAGCCTGTCCAGGGCTTTGCTGGGTACCCCAAACAGGACTCCATTGCAATAATCCAGACGGGAGATAATGAAGGCAGGGTCTCTGCCACGGAGTCAGAGAGTGATGGCCGAAGTCTGGAAATGTTTTTGAGGTGGAAGAAAGCGGATTTGGTGATGGATTTGATGTGTGACTGAAAAGAGAGGGTGGAGTCCAGAATGACACCCAGGTTGCGGACTTCTGGGGATGGGCAGATGAAACAGCCGTCCACGTTGAGAAGAAGATCTCCAACCTTTCAGAGCAGTGCCTTGGAAGCCACAACCATGAGCTCTGTTTTGTTGCTGTTAAGCTTGAGTAGGTTAGATGACATCCATATTTTTATTTCATGCAGGCAGTTGACAAGAGACTGTGGGGGGAGCTGAGTGGATGGTTTAGTGCTGAGATACAGCTGTGTGTCATCAGTGTAGCAGTGGAAGCTTAGACCGTGGTGGCGGATGATCTGACCAAGGGGGAGCATGTAGATGGCAAAGAGGAGGGGTCCAAGCACAGAGCCTTGAGGTACGCCTTGGTTGACTGGGGCCGGGGTGGAACTGGAGTCACTGATGGTAACAAACTATTTTCTGTTGGAGAGATATGACTGGAACCAGGAGAGAGCAGCACCGGTGAGGCCTAGGTAGTCGGATAAGCGGTTGAGGAGGATAGTGTGGGAGACTGTGTCGAAGGCTGCAGAGAGGTCCAGGAGGATGAGAATACTGATGTGGCCGGAATCAGCAGCGATGAGGAGGTCATTGGTGATTTTGATGAGGGCGGTCTCCGTGCTGTGGTGTGCTCTGAAGCCAGATTGAAGGGGTTCATAGAGCTCGTGGTTGGACATGTGCTGACATGAGTTGGACAGCAACTGCTCTTTCCAGGATTTTGCTGAGAAAAGGAAGGTTGGAGATCGGCCGGTAGTTGTTGAGGTCATCCGGGTCCAGACCTGGCTTTTTGAGGATAGGGGTGGCTGAAGCCATTTTGAAGCTGGAGGGTACCATGCCAGATTCCAAGGAGGAGTTGATAATGTCCACCATGATGGGGCAAAGGGTAGGTAGGCATGCCTTAACCAAGGCTGTGGGCATGGGGTCCAGAGAACAGGTGGAGGCCTTGGCCTTGCTGACCAACTTAGCAACTTGAGGAGCATCCACAGGGGAGAAGGAGGAGAGGCAGCGCTGAGGCAGGCGTGCAGTGGAGGGAGCGACGCCCAGTGGTTGAGGTGTGTGTGGAGGGGGGGGGGGGGGCAGGCGCCAGAAGCTGCTGGTGGCTAGAATCCACTTTGGCCTGGAAGAAGTCCAGGAACTTGGAGCAGAGGTCAGGAGCACCTGAAGGGTGGGGGGCATCGAGGGGGCGGAGTAGCCGGTTGATGGTGGAAAACAGCATTCTAGGGTGGTTCTGCTGGTTACCAATGAGAGTAGAGTAGTATTGCGTCTTGGTCTGGGAGAGAGCTTCTTTATAGGACCTCACATGGTCTTTAAAGGCCTCAAGGTGGACAATGAGGCCGGTTCTTTTACAGAGCCTCTCCAGTTGATGACCGGTGGCCTTCAAGGTGCGGAGTTCGGTGGTGAACCAGGATGCAGGACGGGAGAAGGAGACAGTCTGGGTTTTGAGGGGGGCAAGAGAGTCAAGGCTGAGGGATAAAGCAGCATTGTAGTGGGCTACCAGGCCATCCACCATGGTGTCGGGGGGATCAGAGGCCATATGGAGCTGTGAAGACCCAGCCAGTGTGAAAGTGTAACCAAGTATATATTTGTCCCTCTTTAAATAGAAATAAATTAAAATGAGACCAGATTTAAATTGTACTGTAACTGGAAATTTATTCTGGGTCTGGTAGTAGTATGCTACCTAAGTCCAAAGTAGTGGACTGGAACGTATCTTCCTTCAAATAAATGTCAAGCTTTTCAGCCAAATGTTTGTCCTTTTGTTTCAAGTACACACACACACAAAAAATAAAATAAAATAAATTCTCTTCTGCTTCAATTCAATAAGTTCTGACTTATCCATACAACATAAATGAATAACAAACAATATAGAGATAGTCGAAATATCAAAAATCAAGTTCTTTCAATGAACAATTAAACCTCCCAGAAAGGAATGTCTTTATCCTCGACTTGATACTTCTCGATCCGTGCGAAAACACTCCCAGTAATCAGTCGAAACAAAACAAAAATTGGGTACCCAAAAAAAATATTATAGAGCTCTACATCAAAAAAAACATGTTCTCTGACACTCAAGTGATCCAAGAGCAGAGGTAGGTGATGGTTGCCAACTCGTCTTCAACGTCCAAGGAGAATGACTGTCTCTACTCAGTTCCAGTCCCATCCATCAGCTAGCAGGAAAAACATCACAGAGAGCGGCGACTTGACAGCAAAGAAGGCTAGAGGCGGTCTTCTCTCCTCTCTACCATTTAGTCAAGTGAACTAATTTAAAACTCCATATACAATGGGTAGAGTATCTACAGTGTTTAGAATATAAAACACACAAACAACTCTAAATAATTACCGTAACTCAATTTCAATTGAGTAGCTGCATTTAAGTTTTATGATCAGCTATTAGCCATGAATTAGTGATTAGCAATTAGCTAACGATTAGCAATTATCTAGCGATTAGCCTTCTGACTTCTTAAATGAACATTTACCCATACACAAGAAAATAACCTCTTTTCACAAAACAAGTACAATCACATAGGTACAATACATGTGCTCACCTAGCAGGAAAAACATCACAGAGAGCAGTGACTTGACAGCAAAGAAGGCTAGAGGCTGGCAAGTGGCAACACTTGGCTAGGTCTTCTCTCCTCTCTACCATTTAGTCAAGTGAACCCGCAAACTCTCCTGCTAATGCATTTCTATGAGGCCCCTACTCTACAGCCGTAAAGCTGTGCTCACGGTCGTGACTCTTAAAGCGACAGTGTGTCTATTAACACTGAATCAAACAAACTGACTAAGTAACCGCTGGGTTACAAAAGCAACACACTCAAATGAGGTGACATTGAGTACTGGAAGTTCTTTAACCAGGATGTCGGCTCAATGTATAACAGCCAGCCCACCACCACCACGACCCATGGAGCAGGGCTTCTGTAGGTACACATAGCCTGGGGGTGTGGCTTGATTGAGTGTCACAAAGTCCTGCTGATTTTGCCATGTCTCGGTTAGGCCTAGAAGGTCGATTTTCCTGTCCGTGATGATGTCATGGATGAGTAGTGCTTTGTTGTTTAGGGAGCGAGTATTCAGCAGCATGAACATTGCAGTGTTGTTTATAAATGCTGAGACAGGCAATAGGGGAGGAACAACACTGTCAACACAGACCAGGGGCCTCAGATTGCCAGTGCACACGTGTGGTTTGTTGTGATGACGTCGTCGCAGTGCGATGGAACGCCTGTCAGACAGTACAGGGGGAGTAGCAGGATCCGAGTAAATCTCACATCCGGGAGCTGCTCTGAGTCTATGGTAGGAAACAATAGTATAGATGGGGAAGATGGGTAATGAGGACATTGGCTGGGAAAATGAATATGGAGGTGGAGTGCTGCGTACACTGTCCATCTTGATAATCCAGTGCTTGGAAACGGTTGGTGAGCTGTATGCTTGGTGGAGGTCAGAAGAGTGCGGCGGTGGAGTCTCCCAGGATGCTGAGCAACAAGCTGCCAAGCAGAAGGCCGGGGGGTGGAGTTAGTGGGGAGGGGAATGGGGGATGTCTGGGTAGCAGTGGTGGTAGTAACAGGTGGCTCTTGAATTGACAAAGTGGTGGAAAAAAGTCCAGAGTGAACTGGGCCCAGACCAGCAGAACCAGTTAAAACCATTGTATTAAAATTGTCTTGCAGTCTGGACTGTTCCTTAAGAATTGTATTACTTTCCTGGAGTGTTTTGACACGTCCCAAAGCATCAATGAGCCTATTTTGCATATCTGAGTATTTGATGCATTTATTGCAGGAAAAAACAGAATCGATAAAATCGTCTTCTACCCCTAAACCAAACATGTTGCAGAGTTCACATTTTAAAACCTTTTTCTTTTCTGGACTTGCCGGAGAGCCCTGCGGTGCCATACTGCAGGTGTAAAACATACATAAGATCGGATAAAAGACGACTTGCCATGGAGATGAGGGTTTGTACCCCGCCTCGGCTGCACCAACCAGCCACCGCGCTTCAGCCAAAACTCTGTACAACGACCACAATGAGCAAACTACAGAGAATACTCACACAGGGTTGGTTCCAAATTGTGGTTGAATTCACAGAAAATGGTGAAAATCCCATGGATTTGATTGCAGAAAGGAGCCAGAGAAAAGGTGATTTGCTAGCAGCCAGGTAGCCTCAGGTAGTGTCAGGTAGCCTCAGGCAGGTAGCCTCAGGTACCCTCAGGTACCCTCAGGTAGCCTCAGGTAGCGTGGGTGCTTTACTGCTCTGTAGGGACTGGATGGTACACAGTATGTCCCTACACTCCTGTTTCAAAGATATCAATTTCACCCGTTCTAGGAATTTGCCTAGATCTTCAGAAGTGGTGTCTATTTTTTTTTTAAAATAAAATTCCAACATATTACGCAGTTTTTTGGTTTCAAATTATTTGCTGCCAGTGGCATCAACCTTTTCCTTTTTGAGCCATGTTAAAATGTTCTTATACTTGATAACATGGTTTACCCCTTTCACATTAATTTAAACCATTGTAATACACGGTATTTGTATGTATTACGGGAAGTAAGGGGGTTAACATGGGTAAACAAGGACCCGGACAACTCACTCTTTTTAGCTTAACTCTTTATCTTGTCTCCCGGACTTCACCTGGCTATCCCGCTCAAAAGACAACCAGGAAGTAGAACTACAAAAGTACAGGCACATGCGCACTACACAATGAGATAAAAGTGACTGAAACAATGAAATATAAAATTATAAAACCTCATGGGCAATATTCAAATATTCAGTAACTAAAATGACAAAATAAACATTCTCTTCAATTCCATGAAATTAATATAAAATCCCTAACAAAATAAATCTCATATTACACTATTTTAGTTGTAGTCACAACCTCATACAGTATATAAACCATACTGAAGTTTCTCAGCTATAGTTTACCAGAAATGCTGTAGCTTGTGCTGTGCAAGTTGAAAACCCCATTAATGAAAGGCCAGCCTCGAAAAAAAAAAGAAAAACTGAAATACAACACACAGACCCTCAGAACAGAAGCACCAAACTCAAATGAACGATGTACAGAAAACATCCGTCGTCCCCCTAAGCTAAAGTAGACAAGAACAGTTCCGATCCACATCACAAGAATACCAATAGAGTCCATTGTCCTGTCTGTGAAAGATTGTCCCTAACCAGCAAATCCCTCTCCCGCTGCCATAAAATATAGGCCAACATAGGTTACATTTATGCTTACATTGAAAAGACCTCCAAAAAGAAAACATAAAAATAAAGGGGAAAAGAAAACCCAAGTCTAGTCTTGTATATTTGTATCGCCCTTTATCACAAGCATGTCTCAAAGGGCTTTACATAGCATCATATACAGTACATGTGATATACATACTACATCATACATACATACTAAATATATATACACATCATATACATCCTATACTACATCATATATCAATAACTACATCATACTATACATCATATACTACGTCATATACATCATTTTACTAGATTATATAGGGGTTAAACCTTCCACCATTGTGTAGTTGCTTTGAAGGCTTGATTTTAGTAATCATGGGAAGAAAAAATAAACAAGTAGCCTATATATTAGAAAACAATGAAAACAAGGTCAAACTTGATGTCTGTCTCTGTCCATCTTTCTGTGTGAGAACAAATTACTGTGTGAGAACAAATTACTCTGTCCACCCGTAGAAATAATTATTGTGCTTGAATTAGAGTTTTCCCAAATTTGTCTGAAGTATTTGTGTGGGGTTTTCAGTTGTGCTTGTTGAACCACAGGTTAATGTGAGGGTGAAAAGGTTTCTTTGCATCATGTAGTTTAAATGTTGACTGATTCTGTTTGTTCTGGTTCTAGGAAACCTCTGCGGAAAGAAGAGAACGGTACGAGTCGAGCAGAGTATGCCATGAGCTCTCGCTGCCTGAAGACAGTGGACAGCAACAATACTGGAGTGTAGCAGCAACACAGAAACCAAACCACAAGCTAAACTTCTAGACAAGACTGAGAAGGCTGGACTACAGGAGAGAGGAGCAACTTCCAGCTAAGTCATGCTAATGTGGGAAGATGGAGGAAGAGCTTGGTACTGATCAGCTGTTGTTTTCAGCTCGGTTCGGAGCGCTGAGATACATGAAGTGGAGATTCAGTGTCAGCCAGGTGGCTGAATCTGTCATTGGAGAACAACGTTGGACAACAGTGAGAAGTCAAATCCTGATAATTAAAGACATGGAATTCCTGTTGAGAAATGATTTCTTCAAAATGTCATTGTCTCTATCTGCCAATCTCACTGTCTCTGCCTTCCTCCAATGAATAAAGGCCAAAGCAGCTGACAAGCCAGAAATTATCAGTCAATCTTATTTACAAAACTCTTCATGTTTCATGTTCATGTTTGACAGGTTCAGTCTGTTTGTTTGGAGATTCTGGTGATTCTGGTGATTCTGGTGATGTCTAAACCAAGAGAAGTTATGGAAGAGTAAAGTACTGTGCTGTTTGTTTTGCTGTGTGACTAAAACTATGGGACTATGTGACTTCATTACTATGATACTATGTGAGGATGATACTGTGGGACTACAGCAGTATGCGACTATGTGACTGTGACTATGTGACTATGCAATTTGAAGAGATGTGACATTTGGAACAAGGTATCTTTCTGGGAAGCAGGAAGTAGAGTTGCCTTCTGGATAAACTGTTGTTTTATGCTTCCCACCTAAGATCAGTGGTTCCACTGCTGATTGCTAATAGTTCAGTCAGGAACACTATAGTTACAAGATAAAACCATTTATTGCAACAAATGGTAATACTCTGCTCTATCTGCTCCCTGCTGACCCAGCAGCATGCTGAAGGTATACCAGGGGCGCCATGCAAATCCCCCATGGGAGAACACAGAGCAGAACCAGAACATCAACACTGAGCCATGATAACACTTAACATAGCTCAACAGGATAGACAACAGGTGGAGGCTGGGGAGGTGGAGGTGAAGCTTTTACCATGCAGTTTAGGTGCAGCAGTTGGTGTAGTAAGAATCAGTGTGTAGGAGGAGTCATTTAAATAGGCCGCCTTGTTATGAGAATGGATTGTGATTGGTGAGAGTAGTGATAGCTGGTAGATGACGAGCTATGCGTGACATCCGTGTCCTGCCTGAACTAACGCGATGCTTCATATACCAATCACTGAAAGTATTACCAATCCATAAGTTATGGAACATTATCAGGCCAAACACAAATTCCAAAGTCCAAGGTTACTTGACTGTTCTGTTAGAAGTTAAAAGTTAGAAGGCATTCCAAAATATTATGTATGCTTGACATTTATTTATCAAACAGTAGTTTTCCTACGTAATTATGATGAAGTTTTTTTCTGATTTAGTATTATATCTCCCATATAACTGAGCTTTGAAAGAATTAAAAAGAACAACTGTTAAACATCAGTGTTGCTGTTGGTTTTCTCTCTGCTTCTCTAGCAAACCATCCAGTGACATCTGAGATAAAGAGAATTATTTTTAGACATCACCAGTTTTTAGACATTACTAGTCAAAATGAGGATTATCGCTCCCACACTAAACTCCGTGTCATGAAGAGAACAACACTGTGTACTATAGTGTACAGAATTAGCCCAATAATACTGCATGAATGTACATATCAATATAATGGATTTGCCTTCTTGACTGTGTATTGCGTGTACAGAGTAAAGAATATTATGTTTATAAGATTAAATAAGTGGAGATATATAATACTGATATGCTACAAATCTAAGATGTAGATGTTGTGTGTCTGGAACAAGCCATTACTGGATATTGGAGTAATTAAAAGTTGTTGCACAATTTATGCATCACATACCAAGCATAAAACATATACTGTATATTGTTCATTTGAAGAATTTAAATTGCAACCTGCTGACTTTTTTTTTTTAGTTTTGAATAAAATTAATAATAACTGAGTATCATCTATGTTCATTTTTTTGCAACCTCACCTCTTGTACCCTAGCTAACCAACAGCTGGACTGCTACTCCCCCTGCTTGTGGATGATGGGAAGTGAAAAGAATGAATGAAGGAGAAGATGAAGATGAAGTTGAAGATGAAGATGAAGATGAAGATGAAGATGAAAATGAAGATGAAGATGAAGATGAAGATGAAGATGAAGATGAAGAAGATCAGACAGCTAAGTGGATTGTAGTGGAATTTCTTAAGGAAGTAGTGGTGATAATTCCCAGAAGAAGAAGAATCAGTGGAAATGGAACATTTACCTGAACAGTGAAGAACCTTTTACCTGAGCAGAGCGTATGAAATTTTCATGTTTCTGAGATGCCACCGAACACTTTTGGAAATGTCATCCTTATTGTATTGGGGGGGGGGGGAGGGGGGTAACCAGGTTAACTTTCCTATGAGCTGACAGATCTGACAGACAGGTGTGTGTGTGTGTGTGTGTGTGTGTGTGTGTGTGTGTGTGTGTGTGTGTGTGTGTGCATGTGTGTGTGTGTGTGAGTGACAGGAACGTGAAGAAATCACTGCAAAATAACATTTTAATCATCCTGAAAACACCAGGATTCAGTTACATGCGGTGACACTACAGTATATATGATACTGATACTAATAGTAGTACTGATACTACAGTACATGGTGACGCTACAGTACATGGTGACTACAGTACATGGTGACACTATAGTACATGGTGACGCTACAGTACATGGTGACGCTACAGTACATGGTGATACTACAGTACATGGTGATACATGGTGACGCTACAGTACATGGTGATACTACAGTGCATGGTGATACTACAGTACATGGTGACACTATAGTACATGGTGACGCTACAGTACATGGTGACACTACAGTACATGGTGACGCTACAGTACATGGTGATATTACAGTACATGGTGATACTACAGTACATGGTGACACTACAGTACATGGTGATACATGGTGACGCTACAGTACATGGTGACACTACAGTACATGGTGACACTACAGTACATGGTGACGCTACAGTACATGGTGATACTACAGTACATGGTGATACATGGTGACGCTACAGTACATGGTGACACTACAGTGCATGGTGATACTACAGTACATGGTGATGCTACAGTACATGGTGACGCTACAGTACATGGTGACACTACAGTGCATGGTGATACTACAGTACATGGTGACACTACAGTACATGGTGATACTACAGTGCATGGTGATACTACAGTACATGGTGACACTACAGTACATGGTGATACATGGTGACGCTACAGTACATGGTGACACTACAGTACATGGTGACACTACAGTACATGGTGACGCTACAGTACATGGTGATACTACAGTACATGGTGATACATGGTGACGCTACAGTACATGGTGACACTACAGTGCATGGTGATACTACAGTACATGGTGATGCTACAGTACATGGTGACGCTACAGTACATGGTGACACTACAGTGCATGGTGATACTACAGTACATGGTGACACTACAGTACATGGTGATACTACAGTGCATGGTGATACTACAGTACATGGTGACACTACAGTACATGGTGATACATGGTGACACTACAGTACATGGTGACAACAAAACAAAACAAATGTAACTATTTACACTGAACACAAAACCATCAGTCTAATAATCAATCCAAACAAGATATGGAAAACAAACAATATGTTTTAGCCATGGTTTTAAATGAAAATAATATGAATTTCACCCCTTAAGGCATGACTTCACAGCTCCTCACAGCTCTGTAGGACAGAATGATATCAGACTAAGACTAACTATACTTGACCTTGTTGGATAGGTCAAAGCATCAGCTCTTTTCTATCAATGGCTACTGATGGAGACGGAGGGACGGCAAGGGGGCAACGGACAGGTGCAGGCTGAGCAAAAAATAACTAATTGACTTGGTTGGTGTATTGTGGTTATTTCTAGACTTCTAGAACATTCAGACTGTTAAAACAACTTTTATTGAAAAATTGGTTAAAATCACTAGTGAAATCAGAATCAGAATCAGAATCAGATTTATTTTTGCCATGTACATTTTCACATACTAGGAATTTGACTTGGTGAAGTTGGTGCAGTGCAATATACAAGCAGTTAGACAGACAGACAAGCAGCAATCAAGCTTTACAAATAGCATTTAAATATCAAATATCAGATACAAAGAAGAAAGAAGGAAGAGATTCCTGAAATATATATATATACAGTATATACAATAAGTGTGGTGACTAAGTGGGTCAGCGAGGGGCTTTTTACAAGGGCTCAGTAGCAAGTTGTATTTGACCAAGTACCAAAAATGAATAAATAGTGTTACTGTACAGGGAATACAAATACGATAGATATGACTATGTATTTACAGATGTACAATTTGTATGGAATTGTGCTCAGAGAGTCAGTGAAAGGTGGGGATTGTTTGTAAGCCCCACTGCCATGGGCAAGAAACTGTTGTGGTGTCGTGAGGTTCTGGTCTTGATAGACCGCAGTCTCTTGCCAGAGGGGAGTCTCTCAAAGACGAGATGACCGGGGTGAGAAGGGTCAGCCATGATCTTCTCTGCCCACTGCCTGGTCCTGGAGGCGTACAGGTCCTGGAGAGAAAGGCAGGCTGCAGCCGATCACCTTCTCTGCAGAGCGGATGATCCGCTGCAGCCTGGACTTGTCCTTGGCAGTAGAAGCAGCAAACCAGATGGTGATGGAAGATGTGAGGATGGACTCGATGATGGCTGTGTAGAACTACACCATCATTTTCTGCGGCAGGTTGAATTTCTTCAGTTGTCGAGAAGGTACATCCTCTGCTGGGCTTTCTTCATGATGGAGCTGATGTTCTGCTCCCACTTGAGGTCCTGGGAAATGATGGTGCCCAGGAATCTGAATCTGAATTTGAAAATAAAACTAAAATGAATAATATAGAAAGAGGGAAGAGGGAAGAGAAACAAAAAAAATAAAAATAAAAAGACAAAAAGGAAATCAGTAGAGAAAATGTGTATAGTTAAAAATTATTAGAACAGTTCACGGGTTTCAAGAAGAGATAAAAGAGTAAAAATGTTAAGAGGTTAGAATACGAGGTATAAGTTAAAATAGGTGAAGCAGATGAAGAGAGGGATATATGTATGAATGAGTATGGAGGACTGATGCTGTTAATGGGGTGTCAGGGTGGCATGTACTGCAGTAGTGTAGATAGTGGTGTTCCGGTTGCCCATTTTGCTTCTTCTATTATTGGTTTGATGGCTGGGTTATTGATGTCTCTGCTGACATATTTCTGTCCCATGATGATGAGTCTTTGATGAATGGCTTCATGTTCCGTCGAAGGGTGATACCTAGGAATTTTGCTTGGTTGGTCAGGGTGAGGGGCTGGTTGTGAAGCGTGATATGGATGTTTGGTTTCAAGGTGTGATTTTTGGTGAACAATATGCACTGTGTTTTTGTTGGATTAATTTTCACTCTCCACATGTTTGACCAGTTTTCTATTTAATTGAAGCATTGTTGTAGTTTATTTGCGGCAAGTTGTGGTGATTTGGAGCTGGTCCAGTAGTAGAGGTCGTCAGCAAATTGGGATATGTGGGCTGTTGTGGGGGGCGGGTAATAGATGTCTGAGATATACAGGATGAAGAGGAGTAGGCTGAGTACTGCCCCCTGAGGGACACCTGCTTCTGGAGTGAAGGGTAGTGAGATGGATGTGGATACCTTGACTTTGATTTGACGGTTGCTGAGGAAACTGGCAATGATGTTACGGATGGAGTGAAGGAGCTGAAGGTTTGAGTCTGATAATCTGTATAGTAGTCCATTGTGCTACATTTTATCAAAAGCCTTCTCAATGTCAAAGAAGACCGCCAAGGTGTGTTGTTTTTTGGAGAAGTTGCGTGTGATGGATTCAGATAAGCGGAGGATGTTGTCAGTTGTGGAGCGGTGCTTTCTGAATCCAGCTTGGTGAATTCCGAGTAGGCCCAGGTGTTCAGTGTGGTGGTTTAGACGTGAGGTGAGGATGCGTTTGAAGAGTTTCCCAGTGTGGCTGAGGAGGCCGATAGGTCTGTAGCTGGTGGTCTTTTGTGGGTCCTTGCCAGACTTACGGATCATGATGACAATGGCAGATTTCCAGCGTTGGGGAAAGTGGCGAGAGGTGAGACAGGTGGTGAAGAGGATGCAGAGGAGGCGGAGGTAGGAGTCAGGTGCCTGCTTTATGGGTATGGTGTCGATGTTGTCTTCTCCAGAGGCTTTGTTCTTCATTTTTTTGAGGTGAGATTTTAGTTCCAGGGTGGTGATGGTTTGTGTGAGAGGATGGTCAACTGTTGATAAAGAGGTGGGTGTTGGATGGAAGGAAGGTGCTATGTTTTGAATTTCACTGTCTACGATCTGTTTCCATTGGGGGTCAAAGCTGGGGTCTGTGGGGCATGAGTGTACCTGCTATAAATGGTATCTGAAGAGGTTGGCTTTGTCTTGATTGTGTTCAGTAAGTTGGCCTTGGAACAGGAGTGTAGGAATGGTGTCATTATTGTTTTGTGCTCCATTGATGTGCTTGATTTTCTGCCAGAATGTGCAAGGGTTTGTTTTTGAGTCTCTGTCAAGTTGTTTATAGAACGAGTCCCATTTTTTGTGATTGTGAAGAGTGAGTTGCTGTTTTATTTGATTCGGTAGCTGGTTAATCTCTGTTTTGGTGGAGGGGTATCTGTATTTGATGAATTGTTGTCCGAGTTTCTGTTTTCTTCTTATGAGGTGCAGAAGCTGAGGTGGAAGCTGTAGCTGTGGTGGTTTGGTGGTATATACTGTCCATAATTGTTTGGACCCTTGCCTGATCATTCAGAATGGTTTGGAGGTCCTGCTGTAGATTGCTGATGGCTTGGGAAAGGTCTTTGGATGGCTGGGAGGAAGAGAGTCTGAGCGTGGGGGGCTTGGAGCTGGAGAGTCTTGATGGTCTTTGCTTCTGTTTGGTGATAGTGGAGGAAGAGGCAGACACAGCTATGGGCAGAAATATGTGTCACTAGAAACTGAATTTGAATTATTTATATTTGAATTTGAATTGCTCAACTTGAATAATTGCATTAAAAAACAGAATTTGAATCACATAATTTGAATTTGTATTGTTTAACTTAAATAATTGCATTGAAAAACTGAATCTGAATAGCATAATTTGAAATTGAATTTATTAGTTTGAAACTGAATTTATTAGTTTGAAACTGAATTCCAATAAACTTGAAACTGAATGTAATATTATGAAATTGAATTCATTTGCTCTGAAACTGTATTCAGTTCTCACAATTCAAATTCAGTTCTCGTAATTCAAATTCAGTTCTTGCAATTCAATTTCAGTTTACTGAGACACACATCCTGGTCATTGAGGAAGAGCAATCGAGTGCAGATTCACAGAACTCCTTTTCGGCCAATCAGCACCATGGATGTATTACACTAGTGGCGTTCTCATAGGGACCGTGATGACGGCGCGCTCACGAGCGAGTGGCTCTCTAGGTTCTAGGCTCTGATTGTTGCTGCTGCAGACTCGGCTCTTCAGGGAAACCATCGTCCAGGTATGACTCTATTATTTATTCAGTCACAGAACATTGGCTTTATTTGTATAAATCTTACAACTGATGTGATTCAGTCTGGATAAAGTTGAGCTAAGCTAACGTTGGTAACGTTAATAACGGTTAGCATAATGACACGTTAACAAGTCACCTAACACATCCATTGGTCAACGTCAGGCAAGTTAACTTAGTTAACTAAAGATAGAAAGGTTCGGACTAAACTCTGCATTTGTGATTTATGCTCCACTCGTGTTGCTCCACTTGTGTGTTGAACGTTATCTTGTGTTTCTCACAGGGAGTCAAGTTCATGCCACACACCACCAGCCAGGTAGCTATGCTTAACCAGGTGAGGAGATTTATTTTGAACTTAATTTAGAGCATTTTCGATGTGAGATGGTTCATACAACGGTCACAGATAGTAATGACTTGGTAGCACCTTTTTCACCTCTACCTTCTGGAGCCAGTGCTTCACAACTTAAGTACTTTTCACCCTGTCCTGTAATCATCATCATGATGTATGCTAACTGTTTTCTGTAAGACACTGAGCCGCAGTTACTTACTGCAGTTTCTTCAGTTACAGAAAGTCCTGCTCTTCAAGAACCACCTGACACTTCTCTGGAAAATGCTCCCAAATAAATTAACTTATTTATGATGTGTTCTGCCCTAGTTAGTAAATTCATATGAATTCAGATGTAGTGTTTACTTATTTATTGTTTGGGGTATTTGGGAAAAGCATACTCAAATTTAGTCAAACAAGGTTGTAAGTATGAGACAAGCATCCCCATTTTTTTTTTAAATCTTACTTTTGGCACATCAAGTGATGTGGTTTCATATGCAGGTTTTTTGATTGATTTTAGATCACTTTTTGTTGTTTGTGATCCTTTCTGATCCTTTCCATGCCTATTATCTGACGGATAAGGGAGGGTGTGCTTGGGGAACCAAAGTGAGTTACAGTTTTTCTTGATCGCTTACACACTATAACTGGGCCTATTAACTAAACATCCCAAACCATGACGCCATCTACCAAAAGACAGACCCATTTCCAAAAACTGTAAACACTATTCCCCTGTTTCCACACATGATTTAGATTTGTTTAACTTTTTGTGAAAAACTCTACACACAAATCCCTGACGGGATGCTGAGGCAGAATAAATGTGATTTCTTTCTTTATGTACAAACTGTTTTGTTTTTTTCCATTGGTTTATATTGGTAAATACATGGAAATTATTTTACTGTATTCTAGGTTCTTTATCAGTTGCATATTTTTACAGTACATTTACTTTTTCACTCAATTTCAGTTTATTTTATTAGAGTACATTGAGGAATTAAAAATTTTGAAAAAGTATACGTGTTGTGTCTTTATATTGTGTTCATCATGTAAAGAGGTTGTTCTCGAGGAAAACCATAAGCGCCATTATTCATTGCAGTAACAGGTTTTTACGGTAGTGTTTTGAATTGATCTCACCAGTGTGTAACGGCTGTTTTGTAGTGTATGTGTATTTGATGGCTTTTGTGTGATGTCTGAAGGCAAAGTTTGGTTTAGATGTAAGATTACATGGTTTTGAGTGGAGAGTTTGGTTTTGACATGGAAGCTTGAAGTTTGTGAAGATGAGTGTGCAGTTATGCATTTGTGTTTAGAGTTTTGGGAAATGGAGCATCATTTCAAGAAATGTGTCTTGGCAATAAAAAAAAACTGTAAAAAGGCTTACCGTATTTCCTCTAATATTAGCCTGGGCCTTTATTTACCTCAACTGCAGAGGGTACCAGGCCTTTATTGGAAGCAGGCTTATATTAGAGACAGGCCTTTATTCTAATTCCCTCTGTTTGATAAGTATATTTGCTCATATTTTAGTATGAAGTTTGATTTTCTGATCTGCTTCTGTTGGGGTACGTTAGGTAGCCGTTTTTTTGTTACTGCAATGCATTATGATAATTATGGTAATCGACGATGGCATGCTCCAGAGACTTCCGCCGGCCAAGCCATCTTGTGGCACTTGTACATTACTACAAACTACAGTAACATTATATAACAGGCACCAGGAGTTTACTGGTATCCACTGTTGTTTGCATGTAAGCTGAAGCTAACTGAAGCTAAAGTAGAACAGCCCTCTGACAGCCCTCTGTTCTGTCGGCGGCATGGAGGTTACGGTGTGCCGAGGGCTTACTGCCGATGCTTTGAGTTTCCCGGGGGCACGGTTCCGGCCAGTGCCGATAGCTGGGCGCCGATTTGTTCCTGGTGATCCGGCCGAGATTTCGGCGGGGTCCCGACGCCGATGCGTCACCGGGTGTCCCCGATAGGTACGGGCCGTGGGCACGGTGGAGAGGACAGCGGTGGAGAGAGGAGATGGACACGGTCCAGCCATATACTAGGTTTTGACCTAGTCTTGTTTCCTTTGTATTTTTTCCTTTATTTGTTCGTGTCGACCACGGCCCCGGCCATTATCGAAGACCCGGCTTTTAATTGAGGACACTATTAGAGGAAATACGGTAGTTTAACATATGAATCAAGATTAATCAGAAGTCTATACCTTGTTAAAACTAGGGGAATCCCCAAACCTGCATGCTGCAAGTTGGCAACCGCAGCAATGTCCATGTGTCTCCAACAGTAGTTGTTTTAAAAAAAAAACAGGAGTATAAAAATTGGAGAGCAGTAAATGAAGACTTCGATGAAGTTGCGATGAAGTTGTTGCCTGTCGCTGTTTGTTGTGGAAGATAGTGCTCTGTAGTACTCCTTGATGTCTCGATCCTTGTGTATTCTCGGTACTTTACAGCAGAGCGAGACATTTCCAGCAGAATATCAGGCGAGTGCTACACCTCTTTTAACCACATCACTCCGCCCATTACTCAGCCCACATGGCACAATCCAAATCACAGACGAGATTGTTTGAAATCTGTGCTATCTGTGTAAATTACATATTGCTTCCTGTCATTGTACCAATATAAGGAACTAGGCCAGGTGTGATCCGTTTCACTAATCATGCCCTGATGAAGACTGTGTGTGGTCGAAACCGGTTGGTGTTTTTTTAAACACTTTTTTCTCTTTATGCCCGCTAAATAAAGGCTTTTAACTAAACTCCCTGCTCCGCGTAAGTGTGCCTGAAGTGTGCCTAATTCTAGTGTGTGGGAGTTCCAGTGACCATGTGGGTGCACATTGTCACATTACCTTCCTCCTCTCCAGCGGCAGCCATCTCTGGAAGACGGGACAGGTAATCAGCAAACAGATTTGCCTTTCCTACTTTTGTTGGATATGGAAGCTGTGGGTCTGAAGGGCCAGATACCACCTTGTGACTCGTGAGTTCTTGTCCCTCATAGAGTTTATTCAGCTCAATGCCCTGTGGTCCATTTCAAGGTCAAAGGTCCTTCCAAGAAGGTAATATCGAAGGCTATCCAATGCCCACTTAATGGCCAGGCATTCTTTTTCGATGGCTGAATACCTGGTCTATTTTGGGTGTAACTTGTGGCTCAAGTACAGAACTGCTCGTTCCTCACCCTCCTTTCCTTGTGCTGGGAGTGCTCCAAGGCCCACACCGGAGGCATCAACTTGAACAAGGAAGCACTGCATGAAGTCAGGACTTTGTAGAACAGGAGAAGAACACAGAAGAGTTTTGAGCTGGATGAATGCTGCTTTGCACTCTGCAGTCCATTTCACTGGATAAGAGGCAGCTTTTGTGGTCAAGTTGACAAGAGGAGCAGCAATGGAAGAAAAAATTGGGTATAAATCTTCTATACCATCCAGCAAGTCCCAAGAAAGATTGTACCTGCTTCTTGGTTCGAGGTCTGGGGCTGTCTCTGATGGCCTCCACCTTGTTGACTTGAGGATGAATTTCTCCATTTCCAAGGTGGTATCCCATATAGTGAACCTCCCTTTTGGCCCAATTACATTTCTGTGTATTGAGCGTGAGACCTGCAGAATGAATCCTGTTAAGAACTGAAGAAGTGGGACAGATGGTCTTCCCATGAAGTGCTAAAGACCACCACGTTGTGAAGATATGCAGCACTGAACTGCTCACATCCTCGCAGGACTTGATCCATCAATCGCTGGAAAGTTGCAGGCGCTCCATGAAGTCCAAAAGGCATTACTGTATACCGATAGAGACCTGTAGGGGTGTGGAAAGCAGTGTAATCTCTTGATTCTTTCTCTAGAGGCACCTGCCATTATCCCTTGCAGAGGTCCATCGTAGTGACATACACAGTTCTGCCTAGTCATTCAAGCAGTTCATCAATTCGTGACATAGGGTAAGCATCAAACTTTGAGATTATATTCAGCTTCCTCTGATCATTACAGATTCTGAGTGTTGTATCTTTTTTTGGAACAAGAACAATAGGATTGCACCACTCGCTGTTTGATAGTTCAATTACTCCAAGGTCCAGCATAGTTTGGATCTCCTTGTTGAGAGGTGGTGTGGATGACCTGTAGGTGCAGGTGTGGGAAGCTGCATACATGGACTTCCCTCAGTTGAGGAAGGGTTGGTGGAGGTAATAGATGTTGGGAGACCACCATCAGCTGTGTCATGTCCGGAGAGGGCTGTGTTGGTAGAAGGCACTGTCATGACTGTTTTTAATTCTCTGAGTTCACAAACAAGGAGGTCCTCCCTTTGCCTTTGGCTGAGTAAAAAGTCTTTGAGAAGGGAGGCCAGCTCTGTCTCTTCACTAGGCTCAGTCTGTGGCATTGCAGACTAATCTGCCTTCATAGGCTTGACATCAGCAGGCTGTGCAGGCTGTGATTTCTGCGTAATCCCCCTAGGCCTGGCCCCCAGTTCATCAAAGCTTATCAGGTCCTTTTCCACAGACACATCTGAGCCATTT
Organism: Centroberyx gerrardi; assembly: GCF_048128805.1. Classification (NCBI taxonomy): domain Eukaryota; kingdom Metazoa; phylum Chordata; class Actinopteri; order Beryciformes; family Berycidae; genus Centroberyx; species Centroberyx gerrardi. Next base: position 28,958,713 of record NC_136014.1, read on the forward strand.
GAGCCCATGGTATCCCAACCGGCCTCTTCTTCTGCTTCCTCTGTAGTTGCCACTTTTGATTCTTGAGAGCGTAAACCATACCTGCCCCTGTGTGGTCTTCTTAACCTCTGTGGCTTGCCATCCCACCACTGCCACCGAAATGTCACACCTGTGTCTTAGGTGAAGGTAGTGTACCATCTTTAACACTGGATTAAACCCATAGACTCTTGACCACAAGAAAGGATGGCACACACACAGTCAGAAAAGGTGCAGGATGGTATATTCTCACAACACCAAAAGTGATAACACAGGTAAACAAGTCCAGTGTCGACTGTGAACAACAACAAAAACAAAACAAACTTAACTATGTTACGGCCGTGGCCATACCACCAGAAGATTCCCTAGTGTTTCCTTGTGTTTCCCCTCCCCTGTGTTCCCAGTGCTCCCCTGTCTGTCTCTCTGTCTGTCTATGTTTTGTTTGTGTGTGTATTGGCGTGGGCGTGGTCTCCCTTCCTCGTTCTCCTGGCTCCCGGTTCTGCTCATCCTGCACACCTGTCTGCAATCGGCTCATCACCTCTCCCAGTCTGCTCACCTGCCTTTCATCAGCTCATCTGCCTGCAGTATATCTACCCCGGCTCTTCAACCATTCTTCGCCAGATTGTTGTTTCAACCTCAGCGGTAGATACACTTCCAGGCCAATTTAGTTTGATTGATTTTGTCTCTTTGTGTTTCATGTTACTAACCAGCCTCTCTTGTGTCCCAGGATCATCACCCGTCTGCTTGTCTTCCTGCTTGTCTCCCTGCCTGCCCACTAGCAACCTCCTAGCCTCCAAGCTACACCTGCCTGCCACGCTTCCCCTCATCCCACACTCACGCCAAGCCCCGCTCCTCCTTACCATCACTCACCCCTGCTGCCACCAGATTCCCATTCCCTGCCATCAGACCCTCATCCAGATCCTCCTTTACAATAAAACCTTTTTTCTTACCAACACCACTCGGTCCGTGTCCTGCGTTTGGGTCCCTCCTGTGTTTGTAACAAACTTGTACAAACTGTAGCAAGACAGAATGATATCAGGCGAGTGCTACACCTCTTTTAACCACATTACTCCGCCCATTACTCCGCCCACATGGCACAATCCAACCCTAGAAAAACGTTGTCTGTCATTTCTGAGCTGTATTTTAGGTTGTCACCCATTACAAACAATTTTACAATTTTTAAAAGGTTTCAACAACATTCATATTTTTTTAACCATAAGCAATCATTGTCCTTATTTGACATTTCGGTATCAGTTTAACAGCTTTTAACTTGGTTTGGTCCAGTTGACCTCCAGTGCGCAGGTGTAATTAATTGTGTAGTCTTTATAAGCTGCCTGGATCCGGTCCACTGCCTTTCACAAATCCAGCAAGTGGGGCAGAACTGCAGGTGAGAGTATTGGTGGGTTTTTATTCTGAATTGGGAAACAAAGGAGAACTTCCATATTTCAAGCCTGGTGTTGCATTGTGTAAGCAGGTGTAGTCCTCGAGTGTGCACCCCCGATGAGAACACACTAATACAGGCAATTATCCTTTGCTCAGGGAATTCTAGTGTGTGGGAGTCCCAGTGACCATGTGGGTGCACATTGTCACAGATACGTCAGTTGCTAGTGATTGTTCAGATACGTCAGTCGCTAGTAGGGATGCACATTTAAAAAAAAAATCTTGATCGAATCAAATATCAATGTTTGTAATTTTTTAAATACACACGCGCCACTACATACACTTCGAATCGAAGCATTATTCAGACAAACAACGTAAGTCACACTAACAAGCATATTGAAGCTGAATGGAGGCTATAATCATAAAGAACAAAATAAGAATATTATTATAGTATTAGTCTATGTAGGCGATGCAGTTATGGCTCGTAATATCCTGCTGTATTTTCATCTGGCATTCTCATATTCCAATATTAATCCGACTGAAATAACGTTTCCAAACTCTATTGTTGATCAAATCATCTGGGGATAACTGTTTTAGGCCTGTTGCCTAAACATTTTAATTTATACAGATCAGCATGTCCAAACACTCCAGAGTAATGCACCACATACTGTTCTGTTCACCAGCGGCAGAGAAGACGCCCTGACGGGACAGAGGTCCCAGAGAAGACGCCCTGACGGGACAGAGGTCCCAGAGAAGACGCTCTGACGAGACAGAGGTCCCAGAGAAGACGCTCTGACGAGACAGAGGTCCCAGAGAAGACGCTCTGACGGGACAGAGGTCCCAGAGAAGACGCTCTGACGGGACAGAGGTCCCGGGGTGCAGAGGCACCGCAGCGTTAGTGCTGTCAGCCTGGAATCCTGCCTGGTTGTCTTTCCACCAGTCCAGTGGATTCGTATCAAGTGGTGGACGCATTTCTTGCGAGTAGCTCCACTTTGGTTTAATGGCCATTTGCGCAGTTGGACTAACCGGCTGCGAGTACGCAATTCGTTTACCGTTAAGATTAATCGACGTGATACATAACAAACAATAAATCGATCATCAATGTATGTTGGACATCCCTAGTCGCTAGTGATCGGTTCTGATATGTCGGTCTCTAGTGATTGGTTCAGATACGTCAGTCACTAGTGATTGGTTCGGGGTTAATCAACCCCCCCCCACACAGAAAACGGCTAACGTGGAGGAAATCTCAGCTGGATGATGGAGTGGAACCAGATGGATGTTCAGTCTGAAGATCAGACTAAATCTGTCAAGGTTTAAAATGTAAAAATAACCAGCACAGCTCACATCAGTGTAAAAACCCAAAGCTTCCTAGATAATATCGCCTTATTGAAAACTTGAACATGAGCTGGAACCAGAACATTTCCTACATTCTGTCATGGGAAAATGAGGAAAACTCAATTTTCAGTTTATTTACACATAAATTCCTGAAAGATAAGCTAAATAAAGACTGATGATCTTCTGACCGAGAACAGTTCAGTCTCAAGGCAAATAATCCATAAACCCTGTGCAAACTATCAGTGACATCATCAGAACAATAAAGGGTGAAGTTGTGGTTGAACAGTAACACACAACACCGAAATAAAAGACTGTGGGACAGTAAGATACACTGTAGTTGGCTTTAGATGGTGATGTTGTTGAAAAATGTGATAAAACATTAAGGAACAGAAGAGTTCACAAAAACACTCAAATCTGATGAAGGAATAATAATAAAAATAATAATAATAATTAACCGTAATAATAATAAACCTCTGTCCAGATTCTCCTCTAAACAGCTGCTTCAAGCAGCTTTTTTCTCCAAACAGGAACAAACAGGAAATAATTAACGTCTCCAAATCCATGTCAAAGAAAACAAAACAAATGGACCAAAAGAAGAAAAACGTTTCCCAGCCAAAACAAAAAAAGAGACGGTTTCAACAGTTTAGTAGTAACTGAAAGAGATTGAATGACATTTTAACTTCCAACTATATAGTTTGTTAACCTAACACTACCTGAAAATAGTTTCCCTACATCCAAACTGCAGTGTGGAAATGATCGTATCTTAGTCTGGAATGTCTTAGACCTTAAAGATAAATCTAACAGTAAGTGGATCAGATAGGACCTGAACTTGGTTTTCTTGTTTCTCTGTCAAATGGAGTTTTGTCTATTTGAACCTTGTTGAGTCTCTGTTCTGGTTTTCTACAGCGATCAGTGTGTTTTATATTTATATTTTTTATTGTGAACTCAGGCTGTTTGTGTTTGGATAACAAGCATTCAGGAACATTCAGCTTTGGCCTGGAACAAAACAACAATAATAACCAGCAGGTTGTTGGTTTGAATCCCCGTCTGTCCTCTGAGTCTGTTCAGTACAGCAGGTTGTTGGTTTGAATCCCTGTCTGTCTGAGTCTGTTCAGTACAGCAGGTTGTTGGTTTGAATCCCTGTCTGTCTGAGTCTGTTCAGTACAGCAGGTTGTTGGTTTGAATCCCTGTCTGTCTGTCTGAGTCTGTTCAGTACAGCAGGTTGTTGGTTTGAATCCCTGTCTGTCTGAGTCTGTTCAGTACAGCAGGTTGTCTGTCACACTGTTTTTCAATTCACATTCATTTTCATCACCTCTAAATGTGTCTGTTTTTTGTCCCATCCACTCTTCTTGGGTTCACTGTAAACCAAAAATGGATTTTTTGTTTTTGATTTGTTTTAAATGATTTGATGAATGACATAAAGTGGTAATAAAAGATTTATTTTAAAATTACTGTTTTTATTAAATCACTTCTAATTTTCTTTGGATTTATCAAATCACTTGAAAATGTATAACTCAATTTCTCAATTCAGAAGCCTTTTCATCACATCTATTTAATTTTTGTTACTTCACCCCCTGGGAGGTTTTTGTGATCTAAGCTACACCCACGTCCAGTTTAAGCCCCACCCACTTCTGGCTTTAACTGAATACAGATACAAATACAAATAATTTGGTTTGTTGAACAAACACATTTACAAATACAAATAAGAAAATCTCTGCACACCCCTAGAGTGTGTGTGTGTGTGTGTGTGTGTGTTATTTGGATTTATTCATCGATGAAAGCAGAAGAACATTAGAGAAGTGAAGAGACTTCATTTATTAATGATGCCATTATTATCACATATCCTCCTGCAGCTGCAGCTCCTTATTTATTGTGCATGGTTTACATTTATCACAGATATATGACAGATTACAGATATGTTTTATATCTATTACAGATTTATGACATTATTGGTGTGAGGAAGATGAAGGAAGATGAAAGTTAGTGCTCAGGCCTTCGGCGTTGGGCGAGGTCGTTGGCGATATTCTGGTAGGTGGTGCAGGATCCAGGCAGCCGGGGCCAACATGGCCGCCGCAAAAACAGACATGATGAGGAAGCTTTGCTGTGAGAGAGAGACAGGAGAGTCAAACAGCAGTAGGAGCCAATAGTCTGGGTTAATCTGAGTTTTAACACACTTAGTCTGGGTTAATCTGAATTTGAACACACTTAGATTCAGGGTTAAAATCTAGTTTTTGTTAATCTGATTTTTAACATCTAGTTTTATAGAAGACTGTACTAGTATACTTATAGAATACTATATCACTATACTTATAGACAACTGTAGTAGTATACTTTTATAAGACTATAGTAGTATATTTATATAAGACTACAGTAGTATAAACTTATAGAAGACTATAGTAGTATAAACGTGTATATAAAACTATAGTAGTATAAACTTATAGAAGACTTTAGTAGTATAAACTTATAGAGTTCCAGAGTGACACTGAACTTCTTTAAGTCCCAGACTGAAGAACTGATGGAAGCTTCCATCCAACACAAACAGTTTCTTCTCTGTCAGTATCTGATCTCTAATCCAGAGACTCACCCCAGCTCCGATCTTGTCCTTCGGAGGTTTGCTGTAGATGCCGGACCTCCTGTCCTTCAGGATCATCTTGGACCGGGTCAGAGCCGCGGAGCCGCTCAGGATCCTCAGAACCCCCATAAGACCGAGATCTGATCTGTAGGACCGAGCTGATCTGAGCTGATCTGTGAGACGAAGCACATCCCTGGTCTCCGGGGGGGTGGGGGGGGGGGAGTCACAGAGCAGCCAATGGGCCAGAGCCACTAATCAGTCACTATGTATACAGCTGCCAGATACTGTCTGAAATCTGCTGAAGTGATTTCTGCTTCAGAAGTCTGAGTTTTGGACAGAAGATTTACTGAGCGGCAGTTCAGGTCTCACCTGAAGTCTTCTGGTCAAACACCTGGTCCAGGTCCTGAGTTTAGCCCTTATACAGTTTCAGTCTCAAAAGGCTTCACAAAGCCACATTATGAAACAATAAATGAAAACATTCCCCCAACATTACACCCTCAATAAGAACAAGGAAAAACTCCCAAAGGAAAATAACCTGGAAATAAACTGTTAGAAACTACAGGAAGGTCCGGCTGATTGAATGTTGATAACGAGGTGGAGCGGAAACAACAGAATAAACAGTAAGATCCCTGAGGTGAACCAGGATTACTGATGCAGTAAAACACAAAGCCTCTGTGATCCTGTTTCAGGTGAACTGAAGATGGACAGTCACTGTTAGCTTCAGGAGACGGAGCATGTTGATGCTCCAGTCAAACTCAGTGTGTTCTCCATTCAGTCAAACTCAGTGTGTTCTCCATCCAGTCAAACTCAGTGTGTTCTCCATCCAGTCAAACTCTCAGTGTGTTCTCCATCCAGTCAAACTCAGTGTGTTCTCCATCCAGTCAAACTCTCAGTGTGTTCTCCATCCAGTCAAACTCTCAGTGTGTTCTCCTAACAGAATATCTCACCCCCAGATCTCTTCTGCTGTTCTGTTTGGTTCCCTCCCTGTTTGTTGACAGTTCCCAGGTTGTTTCTATGGATTGATAGACAGGCAGAATGGATTGCTTTGCTTTGGAGTCAGATTGAATCTCACTCAACAAATTCAGTGTGTTTTGTCAATATCAGCGCTGTGATAACTTTGGTCATTACCACAAAGTGTGTCAGAAGCAGACGTGACAGAGTGGCCAGCAGCTGGTCCTGCAGGAACAAAACCGGCTGATTGGATTTCCTCTGCAGATGAAAGGACTTTCTTCTGACAGGCCAGACCTCCTGTCTGACTAATCTGCTGTTGCCTTGGACACCATCAGTTAGGCTCCACATTTAGAGATCAGATTAGAAAAGGAAGTTGTTCCTCAGGCAAGAACCTTGTTGTACAGTACATCGGTAGGATCTGACACAGTCGGCCTTTGGACTGAAGCTTACTCTATAGCAACAGTGTAAACTAGCAGACGACCAGCTGCTGAGGAACACGACGCGTCTGCTGACACCTATCCACATGTTTTTCCAACATCTCTACATCTCCAGGAAGGACAGTCTGTCATGTCTTTCAGGCCAGCAGAGAGAGCAGCAGACAGAGAGAGAGAGAAAGAGAGAGAGAGCAGCAGACTGTCCTGCTCAAAGTCTCATAAAGTCACTTTTCTTAATGTGTGTGTTTTAAAGAGTGTGCGTGATAACATGACAAATGAAAGCAGAATAGCGATCCTGTTAGGGGAATACAGAGAGAACAGCACACTGGCAGCAGATTGTTTCTGCCTGCCACACTCTGAGGGACAGTGACCAACCACACACACACACACACACACACACACACACAGCTGCACACATGCACACACACACAGCTGCACACAGAGAGAGAGAGAGAGAGAGAGAGAGAGAGAGAGAGAGAGAGAGAGAGAGAGAGTTGACTGGACTCTTTCAGCTGCTGTTCTGCTGTCTAACCGCTAGATGGAGCTCAGAACACAGCGTCCCTGACACCCTATCTGCGCCTGCGCACTCTCTCAGCCAGCTAACAAACTGAAGTAGCTGGCTGGCTAATGCTAGCTGTAGCTAGCTGCAGACTGAGTTGATCTTCCCACAGGAGGAGCGGCTGGATCTGGAGTCAAACACAAGACAGAAATGTTAGTGACGCTGAATCTGGATTCTGTTCCGAGCGGGTTTCAGCCGGACAGCGAACTTCAGCGGAGTCAGAAGTTCAGTTCAGGTTTCCACTGAGCGTCACGGTGCTAACTTGAAGTTGTGCAGCCAGTTAACTTAACGGTGACACTGCTCACAGTGTTACAGCCAGTATAACGGTAACGTTACTTCACCAGACCAGTGTGTCGTCACCGGGTCAGACTCACTCTGCTAAACTCAGTCTGTCGGTTGTTGTCAGTTTAGCTAGCTGCTGCTAGCTGCTGCTAGCTGCTCTGTCTGAATGCATTATAGTAACTTTGGCTAAAGACACAAGCTTCTATCTACCGCTAACTTACTGACTGTTAGCAGCAGCTAACGTTAGCTCTCTGCTCTGGTACTGAGGTTTCCATCAGCGTCTCTGGTTGGTATTATAGTTATTACAGTTATATTATTACAGTAGTCCGTCATCTAACAAAATGTTATAATACTATGAGTTACGCTGTCCGGTAGCAATATTAAATAGCTGTTGTTAGCTTGTCATGTGTTGTTTCTACTGCTTACAATTCAGATTAAACTTTATTACTGTTTTCCATGGACCCCCCCCATGGTTTGTATGGATTTAACCTTACAGTGACAGTAAAGCTCAACTCAAAACTCTCTTAACCACTTCACTTTGAAGAGGGATGGATTTGGTGTGTGTGTGTGTGTGTGTGTGTGATCTGTAATGAGGATGTTTCTCCCTCCTGGCTGTAGAGACTGAAGTGGACTTCAGCAGAATGACAGATCAGACGCTCCGTCGCTCCATGTGAAGAGGATGGGGGTCAGTGCTTCCTCTCTTCCCCACTCCTGCTCTCCTCGCTGTGGGCTGAACCAGACTCAAACCTCTGGTGAGTCTCCTGAACCAGACTCAAACCTCTGGTGAGTCTCCTGAACCAGACTCAAACCTCTGGTGAGTCTGCTGGGAAAGACAATCAACTCAGAAGTTGGTGAAGCCCTTGAATTTTGGCACATTTTGTAAATACAGCTGGTTAGAGTTAGAGTCAGGTCCATGTTAACTCCCATCCAGCTTCAAGTTGACTACAGATCTGTATCAAGTTGGCTTATCTTCTGCATCAAGCAAGGCTCCAGTGTGAGATTTCTGTCATCAGCCTCTGTGTTAAAAATGAACTTTTTCATCGTCAGACAGTAAAGTTTCCTGCTGCTCTCTCCCACCAGGTGGAGCTGCAGAGCTTTAAACCTTTATCAGATCCTTCTCTCTCCTGTGATTCATTTCAGGAATAAATAACGTATTAAATGAACAGGCTACGTTTTCATTATCACATAGAGTATTTTTTTTAACCAAATAACCATCTGGGCTATTCAAAATGGAGGCAACTATGATGTTTCGTACCTAGTACTAAGTACTAGTTCCTAATTACTAATTCAGTGAATACAGTATAAGACAGATTTCATTTACAGAATGTTTTATTAAGTTGTCACCAAATGCAACATTGGACTTGACAAGTTTGGCTACAAGCTCAAGTTTAATGTGAAGAAAAATAGTTTTCCAGCTTGACAGTGCAGGTGGGTGGCGGCCTAGCACCCCTAATGGACAACACCCATAATCTTCCCCAACTCCCAACTAATTACACGATCGAACAGCTGTTAGGCTCCTTCTGTCAGTTGTAGCTAGCTCCGCTCTGTAGCACAGGATGCTAACATGCTGTGGTCTGACTGTTATTTCAACTCCTGTTGAATCTGTTCGGTCCGTCGCCGTCCGGCACAAAAACATTTTTATCACAGAGCCGGCCAGGTTGATCAAAAACGGCGCTGTGGTGTAAAGCACTGTGGGAATTGTAGTCCTTTACCGAGGTAAGGCTGTTATGTATATAGTCTTGTACCTATGACTCTTTTCTTCAAAATGCAAATCTTAGTTATTCATTACTCTTTCACTGTAAATTCTCTGGTCGATTGAATGAGTGGAACCATGTGGAACCAGCTATTTTGAAATCTGGGTTCTACAAATAAACGTTCAGTGACTAGCCAAACAAAAAAAGTTTGTACATTTTTCTTCTGTCTGACAGACAAAAGAAACAGAAGTACTCTGTTCTTTCATAGTATATATTTTTTTAATTTGATAAAAAAAAATATATATATATATTTGTGTGGAAAAAATAGACACAGCCTTATTTATTTAGGTCTGAATGTCGCTGCCAAATAATTAACATTCTTGACACACATTGCTCAAAGCGTTTCAACACTGAATGACACCTTTTATTTTATTTTAACCTTTATTTAACCAGCTAAAATCTCACCTGTCTCTGTCAGCTGCTCTGTTCTCCATCAGGTTAAACCTAGCCAAACCCACTGCACTGAACCCACTGCACCACCAAACCCACTGCACCGAACCCACTGCACCACCGAACCCACTGCACCACCAAACCCACTACACCGAACCCACTGCACCACCTAACCCACTGCACCGAACCCACTGCACCGAACCCAAACCCACTGCACCGAACCCACTGCACCGCCGAACCCACTGCACCGAACCCAAACCCACTGCACCGAACCCAAACCCACTGCACCGAACCCAAACCCACTGCACCGAACCCACTGCACCGCCGAACCCACTGCACCGAACCCAATGCACCAAACCCACTGCACCACCGAACCCACTGCACCGAACCCACTGCACCACCAAACCCACTGCACCAAACCCACTGCACCACCAAACCCACTGCACCAAACCCACTGCACCACCAAACCCACTGTACCACCGAACCCACTGCACCACCGAACCCACTGCACCGAACCCACTGCACCACCAAACCCACTGCACCGAACCCACTGCACCACCAAACCCACTGCACCAAACCCACTGCACCAAACCCACTGCACCAAACCCACTGTACCACCAAACCCACTGCACCACCAAACCCACTGCACCACCGAACCCACTGTACCACCGAACCCACTGCACCACCGAACCCACTGCACCACCGAACCCACTGCACCACCTAACCCACTGCACCACCGAACCCACTGCACCACCAAACCCACTGCACCACCAAACCCACTGCACCAAACACACTGCACCAAACCCACTGCACCACCGAACCCACTGCACCACCGAACCCACTGCACCACTGAACCCACTGCACCAAACCCACTGCACCAAACCCACTGCACCACCGAACCCACTGCACCAAACCCACTGCACCACCAAACCCACTGCATCGAACCCACTGCACCACCAAACCCACTGCACCAAACCCACTGCACCAAACACAGATTTCTTCCTCTTGTTTCCAGGTGTGTCCTCCAGCCCGCAGTGCAGCGGTGAAGGGAAGCTGTACGGCGTGGAGCCACCAGGCGCCGACCGGCTGCTGGACAAGAAGAAGAAAAGCTCCGGTCTGGCGACGCTCCGGAGGCGCTTCATCAAGCGCAGGAAGTCCGGCCGCTCGGCGGACCACGGCCGGCAGATGAGGGAGCTGCTGTGGGGTTGGGAGGTTCGTGATGTCGGCGCTCTGGTGGAGGAATACGAAGGCACGGCGGCTCTGAAGGAGCTCAGCCTGCGGGCCGGCCTGGCGAGGGCCGGCGCCCGCAGCCTGCGGCGAGACCTGGCGTCTCTCTACCGGCTAAAGTTCTGCACCGATGTGGATCTGATCTTCCAGGGCCGCTGCTTCCCGGCGCACCGCGCTGTGCTCGCCGCTCGATGCCCTTTCTTCAAAACGCTGCTGGCGTCTTCACCGGGCTGCGGGGCGCAGGTCCTGCTGGACGTGGGCGGGGCCGGCATGGACGCGGCCGTGTTTTCCGCATTGCTGCACTATCTGTACAGCGGAGAGCTGGGCCCGGAGGTCGACCCTCGACTCCACAATATGGAGGTGCTGCTGCGTCTGAGCGAAGAGTTCGGCACACCGAACTCTCTGGAACAGGACATGCGAAGCCTGTGGGAACACATGAGCTACTTCGACTCTTTGCTCTGTTTTTTGTCCGACTCTGAACAGCTAGAATCCTTCAGTCCGGGCTCGGCTGGAGGTGGGAGCGGGGCTGGAGGCGGGGATGGAGGTGGGGCCGGAGGCGGGGCTGGGGGCAGGGCCGGAGGTGGGGCTGGGGCCGGGGCCAGGCATGGAGGAGGTGCAGTCATCCAGGAACCTGCTGAGGAGGAACTACGCGCGCACAAAGCCATCCTCTCCGCCCGCTCGCCTTTCTTCCGCAACCTCCTGCAACGGCGCCTCCGCAGCGGGGAGGAGGTCACTGAGCGCGCTCCGCAGACGCCCACGCGCATCATTCTGGATGAGTCCATCATTCCTAAAAAGTACGCTCGGGTCATCCTGCACTGCATGTACACCGATACCGTGGAGCTGGGACTGGTGCTGAGAGGAGGCCAATCAGCAGGGAGCTTAGGGGAGGTGCAGGCCCTCGTCGCCGGAGGAAGGGGGAGGAGTCAGACTGAGGAGGCCATGGAGCTCCACCACATCGCCCTCTTCTTGGAGTTCAGCATGCTTGCACAAGGTAAGACCGACTCCAGCTTCATAATGTGTTATCAAACCGTTTGGAGAGGGAGGGAACAGGAACTTTAAACCTGATGTTTTTTAAGTCCGGCCTCATGGTTCTGCACACAGTCAGCACAGTTCAGATCTCAGTCTCGTTTTCCTCCTTCATTCGTTCTTGTCCAGTATGAAAAACAAACTTCCACAGAGCGAGAGAATCCATCACAGTAAACATGAAGCCAAACTTTCTGTTTTCTCTTTCTTTTATTGAGCTGATTCGAGTGTTGGGCTGTGCCGATTGAAATTTTAGCTGACGATTATTTGTCACAAAATAATCTCCGGCTCAGCTAAACTGGTAGTTTCTGTCCTGAAGGTCGGATCAGATGCAGCTGCTCATGCAGCAAGTTGCCGATCTGAAACAGCCAGATCAGAACCATAAGCGTGGCCTCTAATATTGCCGGACTAGGCAGCGGTCTGTTGTGCATTTGAGCCATACTAAATGTACAGTATATAAATGACAAGATTTTTCTTATTATAGTCATTTATCACCATGTCAGTAAACAAAATAGAGGATAGGCTACATAAACCAGTGTGACTGAAATAAATGTTGGAGATTTTTGAATATTTGGCAACAGTAAGCCTACATTCTCAAAAAAGTTACAGAAGTACTCCTATATGGTACATTAATGTTTTAAAAATATTTTTAAAAATTTGTAATAATTTAGGCTACAGCGTGTCTTTTGTCTTTTTTTCCTGCGCACTGGGCATGAGATTATAAAGTGCACATTGCCTTTGTGTTGCCTATTATTTAAGGTTTAATACAAAATTTGTTTGCATATATTTTTAAATGAACAAAATAGCAATGTTTTGCACAGTAGCAGACCCTTTTGACAATTTTAGGCAAACACCAAATCTTCACAGTGGGGAACAAGAAAGAAGCGTCCGTCACTTCAGAGCTTCGGTCACATTCAGCCTGACAGGTTTATAAACCCTATCGCATATTGTTGGGAATTGAATCACAGACGAGTGTTATATTGAGAATAACTGTACTAACTTCAGTCCCACCTAACTCCAGTCCCACCTAACTCCAGTCCCAACTAACTCCAGTCCCAACTAATCCCAGTCCTAACTAACTCCAGTCCTAACTCCAGTCCTAATCCCAGTCTTGACCCCAGTAGTGGGAATGTGTATGTGTAGCTGTGTTTTGTCTCCTGCAGGTTGTGAAGACATTGTGGTAGAGAGCCTGTCTCTGGACTCTCTGGCGGCCATATTGAAGTGGAGCTCTCAGCCTTATGGCTCTAAATGGGTCTACAGACAGGCCATGCACTTCCTGTGTGAGATGTTCAGCCAGGTCACAAACTCTGATGTTCTGTATGAGCTGAGCAAGGAGCAGCTGCTGGCTGCCGTCCAGTCCGACTACCTGCAGGTAAGAGTCATGTGTCAATGTGAGTTAATGTATTAGACCGTCACAGTGCGTTAATGTGTTAGACTGTCACAGTGTGAGTTAATGTGTTAGACTGTCACAGTGTGAGTTAATGTGTTAGACTGTCACAGTGTGAGTTAATGTGTTAGACTGTCACAGTGAGTTAATGTGTTAGACTGTCACAGTGAGTTAATGTGTTAGACTGTCACAGTGAGTTAATGTGTTAGACCGTCACAGTGAGTTAATGTGTTAGACCGTCACAGTGAGTTAATGTGTTAGACTGTCACAGTGTGAGTTAATGTGTTAGACTGTCACAGTGAGTTAATGTGTTAGACCGTCACAGTGAGTGGATGTAAGGTGCTGGTTCGACTGTAACATTGTGCTCCATACTGTCGGTTCCAGCTGCTTTCTGCAGTCCAGTGTTGATATTTTGTGTTTTTTGCAGGCCAGTGAACTGGACGTCCTGAGGAGTGTGGTGAAGTGGGGGGAGCAGCAGCTGATGAAGAGGATGGCTGAACGTGGTGAGACTCTCCTCCATTCATTCTCTTCAGCTGTCGGTAACAGTAAGCTTAGCGCTGACACTGTGTGTGTGTGTGTGTGTGTGTCAGAGCCCAACCTGCTGAGTGGAACGGCCCACAGTCTGACCAGACGGGGGGTGAAGAGGAGAGATCTGGACCAGGAGGAGCTGAAGGAGATCCTGTCCTCCCTTCTCCCTCATCTCCGAATACAACACATCCTCCCTGCTAACAGTGAGCTGCTCCATGATGCGGTCAGTGTGTGTGTGTGTGTGTGTGTGTGTGTGTGTGTGTGTGTGTTTTTGTGTGCAAGCTTTTCAAAATCCCCCGGCGTCTCACGGATCAAAGAAATTTAAAAACAGTAAAATGCTCCAAACCTAAACCTGTGTGGAAAACACTGAATCTGCAGAAGGTCAAGCTAGTACAGTCTCTTTATGCCTCTGCTTTACTTTTTGTTTGTTAAGATAAGATAAGATAAGATAGCACTTTATTAATCCCCTTGGGGAAATTCAGGAAAAGTTAGATAGTTGTTAGTACCATCCTGTGTACCCAGTAGTACCATCCAGTAGGCTTGTCGCGGTGTGCGGTGCTACCGGTGGCATACGGTCCCAGGGTCAACACCGGTGTTATTTTCTCCACACCGTCAATACCATTATTTTGAGGGAAAAAAAATAATAATAGGTAATAAAAAGTGCATATTCAATGTCAACATTATTAAACAAATAAATTCTATTATGTAATGTGCTGCTGATCACTGATCAATGACAGTGTTAAATAAACAGTTTGTCGAACAAATAGCCTAGCGCGAGGCCCACGTGGTGCGGGCGTGGTCAAATTAATGCAGCGTAACCTCGGGTCACTAATAAGACCAGGTCACTCGCGCAAGCAGTAACAGAGGCGTTTACCCAAACTTTAGAAGTGCTGGCCGCCTACATGATATTATGGCAGAAAATTTGGTTTAAAAAAAAAAAGTGACTTCCCCAGTGTGGCAGTACTTTGGATTTCGAGCCAACGATGATGGAGAACCCGAAAATGTGGATGAAGCAACTTATAAACTTTGTCTGAAGAGGGTGGTCGCAAAAGGTGGAAACACATTGAATTTACACTGCCATCTCCGATTGCATCACGCTGCCATTGCAGCCAAACTTGGACCCGCGGCGAAAGGAGGAGAGACTAGTACAAAACCAACTGCACACGGTGGGCAGCAGCCCACAATAACCGGAGCTTTTGCCCGGTCAACGAAGTATGCAAAGGACAGTTCACGATGGAGAGAATGCACAGATGCAGTTACAACATACATCGCCAAAGAGATGCTGTCTTTTTGTACAGTTGAAATGCAATCTTTCAAAAATATGCTTTACACTCTGGACCGCCAATACGAGCCACCAGGTTGAACATATTTAGCAGAAAAGGCCATCCCTGAGATGTACAATCGAGTGAGAAAAGAAGTACAAGAGTTAATCTCCGAATCCCGACATTTTCAACTCACAACAGATATGTGGTCGAGTATAAACATGGTACCATACATGTCCCTCACAGCCCATTTCATTACCAAAGATTGGAAGCTTGTGTCCAAGTGCCTTCAGACAAGCTTTTTCCCCGCAGACAACATGGCTGAAGCACTCCAAGATGCCCTGACTGACTGGCAGCTGGATCTGACTAAATTATCGTGCATAACCACAGATAATGCGGCCAATATAGTGGCTGCCATTCGTAAGCTAGACTGGTCGTGGCTGAACTGCTTTGGCCATAATTTAAACCTTGCGGTCACCAACGCAATCGCTGATGAGAGACAGCGGACAGATCGAGCCCTGGGCGTCTTCCGCTCCATTGTGGGCCTTTTCTCACACAGCTGGCAGAGAAAACGGGCGCTGGCCAGCGCTCAGACAGAGCTAGGGTCTACCACAGCAGTCCCTGGTAACGGTAGGTTATGGCTATTGGCTATTAGGGGCTACAGCGTTTTAGGCTGAATGGTGTGTGTTTGTGCGTGTGTGTTACCTGCGTGAGTCGCAACATAAACATTCCATCACCTGTGTGCCAGGTGGCTATTTAACTTGAAGCATTAGTTGAATTAAGACAAAAATAAGATAAAATATAGATTATGCCTTCCTAATACCAATTTGGTATCCAAACCTCAGCCCAACAAATATATTTGAATATCCAATGGTTTGGGCCAGCCCTAACCTATTTAGGCTGTAGCCCACTATGCCTTTATTTGTATTAACTTATTGTTAGATCTAGCTTAGGCTATTGCTTATTTAGGGCATTTTCA
This sequence comes from Centroberyx gerrardi, assembly GCF_048128805.1. NCBI lineage: Eukaryota > Metazoa > Chordata > Actinopteri > Beryciformes > Berycidae > Centroberyx > Centroberyx gerrardi. The sequence continues at coordinate 28,974,791 of NC_136014.1, forward strand.
CACCTATAGTTTGTTTGCTCTGGTCCGAATCAGTTGATGAGTTTGTAAACTTGGAGCGTTTTCCCCTTGGTTCGGTTTCTTTTCACACGGAGAAAAATCCAAGCGAACCAAAATGCATCACTACAAACCACGTGAGAACGTTCACTCTGCTTATTAGTCAGATGTGTCTGGGGCGGGAGTAAGAAAGTAAATACAGGAAGAAGGTCCTGTGTTCTGGACTACTGCACATTGCTATGCAACATGGAGCAACGGCAGAGTTGGCATTTGCTCATAACTGTTGTAATTATCTGAGCAATATACCAGGCAAAACTGTACCAGCAGAATGCCGAATGCACTTCGAGGAAACGTCTTGAAAATGCTATACTGCTTCACACTTTGCAAAGAAGACGTGCTGCCTTCAGACAACTGAGCAGAACAAGGGAGCTAATATTGAGCATGTACAATGACATGCTAACCGTCAACGTGTTAAACCGAAGATGTGTTCGTTAAGCGTGATATGTTAACGGTCTTTTCTCGCCATCTGTTTGAATCTACCTGTAGGGTAGTTGGCTACGGAATACTTCGTCATCATTTATGAATTGTGCATCACACTGATAAGAGTGTCTATATATCTCTCTTCCTCCACTACAGGAGGATCTGGATTCACCCACGCTCCCACGCGTGGTGGGAACACATGAATAACATCTGGACTGACAGAGAATGGTTGTTGAACTTCAGGATGAGAAGAGGCACATTCATGCATTTGTGTGATTTACTTTGGCCCTACTTGATCCGTCAGAACACAAAGTTCAGAAGACCCCTGCCTGTAGAGATTTGAGTTGCAGTTTGTCTGTGGAGACTAGCGACCAACCTAGAGTACAGATCTATTTCCCACCTGTTTGGCGTTGGTTTGTCTACTTGTTGCATCATCACCCAGTGAGTTGTTACAGCAATAAATGTAATTCTGAAACCACGCTACATCAAAACACCCTCTGCAGCTGATTTTAGGACAATTGTGCAAGGTTTTCATGACAAGTGGAGATTCCCACAAGTTGCTGGTGCTATTGACGGTACACACATTAACATCAAGGCACCACCCAATGCACCGGCAGACTACTACAATCGAAAGGGACAGTATTCAGTCATTTTATAAGGTGTGGTAGACAATAACATGAAGTTTTGGGATATAAATGTTGGACAACCTGGCAAAGTCCATGACGCCCGTGTTTTTGCACTTTCATCGCTTTATGATCGAGGCCAGGACAACAGACTATTACCAAGATGGACAGAAACATTTGAGGGAATAGATGTGCCACTGGTCATCCTGGGCGACTCAGCCTATCCATTACTCCCCTGGCTTATGAAGCAGTTTCCAGAATCCAGAGGGGTAACAGCTGCACAGCTCAACTTTAATCACCGGCTGAGTCAGGCACGGATGACTGTAGAAAGAAGCTTTGGACGCCTCAAAGGGCGATGGAGGTGCAAAATGAGGCACACATTACCCCTTGTCAGCCGCATAATCTCTGCCTGCTGTGTATTGCATAACTTTTGTGAGACTCACAATGAACAATTCAATGAGGGAGACAGCGAAGAAGATGATGAAGTTGATGAACTGGACAATGACGAAAACTTTGAGCAGGTGGGAGAAAGGAGGGGTCATGAGATCAGGAATGCACTGTGTGCCTACTTGTCAAGGATATAGCTCGGTAATGTAACCGTTGCTAAAAAATGTGCCATGCAAATTTAATGACATTAAATTGTTTCATGGCATAACATTTATACCATGAAACAATGCTGCAATGTTTTACTGTACTGTTGTGTTGCCTAGAGGCAGTCATACATTTTACTACAATAACTAAGTACATGTACAGTATGTGCAGCCAATGTTCAGCCACATACAGGTAGTGACTGCTGAAATGTAAATAAGTTAGACAATTCCCAACTGTAACAAAACATTTATTGCTGAGGTAGCCGAGTTTCATATCACAAGAATGTTTTTTTTTTTTAAATAGAACTTCTCAAAACATATTCAGCAAAATGTTACCTTAACAAACATTCAAAGTTTTCTCAATGTTGAGTTTTCAACAAATGTTTCAGTGCAATGAAAGTGCAAAATGAAAAATAATCCATATTTGTTAATAGCAAAATAAAGTGCAAGACCCCCCTGCTGGCAAACATAGCCAGAAAATATCTGTGCATTTGCGCAACAAGCACCGCATCCGAGAGAGTTTTTAGCACTGCGGGGAACATTGTGAAGCCTCAAAGGTCACTTCTGAAACCAGAAAAGGTAGACATGTTAGTCTTTCTGGCTAAAAATCTGTGAAAAAAGAAGCAATATGTTGGCTATTGCTATTGCAGTGGCCATTTCATTCTGCTGTGCACGGACTCTCATTTGATATAAGCTTCATTTGATATAGGCTTCGTTTACGTAATGTGCCGTTAAAGCCTGTTTATAGTTATTTAATTTATTTACTGCCCTTTATTTGTTAGGCTTTTATGTATAGGCATTCTGTACATTTTAATTCATATAGGCTACATTTGTGTAATGTTGCCATTAAAGGATAAGGCTGGTGTTTTTTAATGCATTTGTTTACTGTCAACAAATCCTATGAAAATAACAAAATCAACAATGCGTTTGCTCTACTCCCGTTACTTTCTGACTTCCTGCGTACTGTTTTTAGCCATCAACCCGGAAGTCATTGGCTCCAATTGTAAGCTAAAAACCTTTAAATACAGCTCACAAAGACATTGTTTCAATTTTAAATCTTTAAAAATTTAACTGTTAGCAGGAAAAGTCAGACTGTTGTAGTTATTACCAAATCAAATTCAAATGGGAACAAATTCTTCATTACGCCGGGGACTATTTTCTGTGCTACGAAACTACTTTCCTGAGATGGCAAACGTGTTTACAGCCGGCTTATTAAGTTGTTTAAGGAAAAACTCGGCCGGCCTGGTGCATCGCGATGAAGAAATATGTTGCCCAGAGCAACGGCATGGCTCTTTGACGTGTTTTTAATCGTTTTTTTAATACAATGGAGTTCTATGGCTGCTGGGACATGGCTTCATTGGGCACCGGCTACATGGACGAGACTTGTTGGCTGATTTTGTTATTTTCATAGGATTTGTTGACGGTAAGCAATGCATTAAAAAAACACCAGCCTTATCCTTTAAGGCCTGCTTACAGTTTAATAGTGAGTTTATTTATTTTAATTAATTCACCTTTTATTTGTGTTGGGCTTTAACTTATGGCCACTTTGGCCAGTCTGTACATTTTCATTCATGTGGGCTACATTTGTATTGGCAGGGCCTATAGCCTAGTGTTTATTTAATTTATTTGTTACTCCCTTGCACTTTACTAACTTTACTTACTGCACTTTTCTACGAATTTCTGTTTCTTGTAAATATTAAAATTTGAGTGATAAAGCCATCTTGTCATATAGTGCATATAGTGCATATATAGAGATGATATGCAGCTCAAAAGGAAGCATACAAGTCCCTCTAGTGGCGAAAGTCGGTAATACCGGTGTAAACGGTATTCTGGGGGGAAGCACCACTGGTATAAAAATTTTACCACCGCGACAAGCCTACCATCCAGTGTTCCCAGTAGTACCATCCAGTGTTCCCAGTGTTATCTTTGTGTGTCTCCTTGCAGATGAAGCGCGGACTGGTCAGCACTCCTCCGGCTGACATGCTCCCTGCAGCGGAGGGAGGGAAGGCGTCCGCCTGGCTGAAGCAGCGAAGCTCTGGGATTTACATCCGCCCTCGCCTCTTCTCCCCGTACCACGAGGAAGCCGGGGTAGGAACCAGTATTCCCAGTATTACCCAGCAGTATTCCCAGTGTTCCCAACCAGTATTCCCAGTATTACCCACCAGTATTACCCATCAGTATTCCCAGTGTTAACCACAGTCTAAGCCCTGTCTCACGAAGCGAGCTTAGTGGGTTAGCAAGCTAACTCTGGGCGTAACCCTGGCGCTTCGGTCTGGCGATGGTAGCTCACTTTATAGGCGGTTAGATCACCATGGTAACGAAAGGCCAATTTATACTTCTGCATTGAAGTGTTGTAGCTCCTCCATAGCTCTTTGCGGTGCCGTAGCTTACTGCACCTCTCCAAAAATGTGTAGGGTGACACAAACCGCAAGAACCAGAGGAGGCAGGGCGTTTCGAGGGTCGGGGGGGGGGGGGGGGGGGGGTTTGTGCCATTAGTAATTTTGTGCTTTTGTAAGCAATGCACTCATGACTGCATATTATAAATACAAACAAGCCTATGTTATTGATTAATGCATATATTTATGTTGTGGAGTTATATTTTTCCTAAAAATTCGCTCTTGCTCTACTATTACCATGCTATCTCTGATGTTGGTTGTTTCTCATCATCTCCTGTTTTGTTTAACTAAAGGGTGTAAACATACAGCAATAAATAGGGTGTAAGTATGCAGCTAAAAATAATGGTTGAGTTGTATGAATGTTGGGATACAGTCACGTTGCATTTTCACTCTGTGATTCGATAGAGTTCTACAAAGGACGGGTTGGGAGAATTCATAAGTTCACTGCAGTGATGGAGCTGCTGCTGAAGAACTGATGACAGAAGTCCAGAGGAACCCGGCGCTATTTACAAAGACCATCACCTCTAAAAATGTTGAAAAGAAAGTAAGGCAGTTTACTGACCTGGAAGCTAGTTAAATCGCTAACTTTTGTTAGCTAAACAAAATAGCACCATATCTTGGCCAACCTGACCGCAAATGCGCTATTATCCTATGTTTTTATAATATGACCGGGAGGTAACAACATGTGTCTCCAGTAGCCTGTTGAAACCCGTTTAGCCACGGTGACGTTCAGGTGTTTCTCTCAACATGGGCTACAAGGGACTTTACTCTTTGATCCACAGTAGATGTGGTGTGCAGAGTCTCCTACTGGTAAAAAAATGAATAGCTTCACTTGGTGGCCATTAGTACAATTAGCTCTCATATAAACAAAGCACAATAATGTAATGAAAGCTCCGTATAAGAGCATTATTGATTCTGCTGGCTCCTCTCTCTTGCGGCAATGCATGAACCCAAATCCATCGGCTCTGTCGTTATTTACTTTAGAGAGCGAGTAAAATAAAAGCACGTTGATAAAGCTCCATTGTTTTCTCTGAATATTTGGTGCCAATATCATTGTAGTGTGAACGCTTGCGCGTATGCACGTGTTTGCGTCTCATCTCACACATATTGGGATGAGGGTGTGTTTAGCAGCACCTCCCAAAGCAGGGGGGAGGGACAGCCCCTTGAGAGGAGACTGAGTTTTATGAAGGCAAAGACCGCAAAAACAATAGTAAAACTATTAATAACAATGGCAACATTTTCTTTCTCAGTGACGTGAAACTGTGGCGGCAGAAATTAAGCTGTGGCGGTGCGCCACAGTTTAATACATTAATGGGAAACCCTGGAGAAGGAGAGGCTTTGGTCAGTCTCTGTCTCCAGATGCGGCCGATTGCAAAGAAATTCTTTAATTGATAAATTCAGTGCATGCAGATCACAGAGGCTCTGGCTGAACTTTATTAATTAGACCCTAGCCAAAATTCAGGAAAAAACGCCTAAAATGACATACCCAAAATGAATCAGGAATAGCTCCTCAGCCATAAGGCCTATATGCATAGTTCTGGTCTCCTTTGATAGATAAGAAGCTAAGGAATATGAACCCATTGTAAGTGAACCTATATCTATTACCATTCCAGAGTAAATGGAGATGCAGTAAAGGAAAAAATAAGATTTTCATCCTCGCCTAGTATATAATCTAAATTTCAAAGGCAATATCACCATTATAACCAAGATCCCATGGATAATGATGCAACTGAATGTGTTCTCCTACTCCTTGACTACAACTGTAACTGTAAATTTGATGAAAATACAATAAAATACAACATTTATGATACAATTTATAAAGATATACTCAGGCGGTCTCCATGGTTTGGCCAATTGGGTACCATAAGTGTCCATCTGTGCTTTTTGTGTTTTCTGACTGTTTACTGGGAATTTTACTTCAAAATACTATTTATTTCCATATAGCCATGTTACAAATAACAGAAATCTCCCAAAAACATACAAATAGTAATAAACACAATGAATATTGATCAAGTTTTATCAATATTCATATATGACATTGAATCAGGGCCACAGAGCCACAGCCTGTCTGGTCTAAAAGGGTTGGTGAAAAGCCCCGGATGATCGCTGAGAGTCCCCGATCAGAAAGTGACGGTAAAAACGTGAGTAACTAAACTATCTGCCGTTTTTGGCGAAAATAACATAAGCCTTGGTGAAATATTTTGGCAAGAACATAGATTTTTGTCAGTGTGACTGTAAAATGTGAAGTTTGACTGCTACGTTTCCCCGGAAATGGCGGAAGTTGTGTTGCTCGGATGGTGGTGCGTTTAGGGTCCTTGGAAAGTTCGGAATTTCTATTTTCCAGTGATACCAAGCATGTTATTGTAGACTGATGAGAAAATTATCCCGGCGCTTTTGATCGCAACTTGCTCTTATATTCGCGAAGTTTATATTTGTACATTATTGTTAAAATACTTTGTAATCAGACATAGTTTGGACAACATACAATTGGTTTATGGATTCTGAAAGCTCAAGACCCCATGTTTTCAAAACAGTATAACATTCATATCTTCTATAAATAGACTTCAACTTCCACTGTGACTTTTCCTCACTACGCCATTGGAGGGGCGGGGGCGGGACCTTCGGGTAGAACTGGTTAAAAGCAGAGGTTTTTAAAGTCCATGAATAAAACCAGCTGTGCTCAGCTGTCTGGAGACTGTCTAAGGGCATCAGACTGGCATCCTCCACCTCCGTTGGCCTTGTATGCAGACTGAAGTGGACCCAGGCTCCCACTCAGTGAAGATGTGAGATGTTTGAATACTATTTTCTCTGTGTATTTATATAAGACAGATGTCTGATGTCCACCTTATCACAAGGATGCTGGTGAATGCCTTCCAGGCTGGTGTGCAGAAGCAGCTGGAACAGTTTGGTGAAGATGCTCCAAGCTGTGGCACACAGTCCTAAAGTTTATTCCCATTAAGAGGCTTTGAGTGGCTTCACCTTAAGGACATCTGCAGCATCTTTGATCGGGTCAAAGCTGCGATCCAAGATGTTGAGTTCTGTAGAGTTCTGTCTGCTCTTCTCATCATGGTGTTCAGACTCTCCAGGCTTCACTGCCATCTCCACCTATTTTGGCTGTGTGACAGCAGTGGCTCTATGGATCACAATGTCAGTCGCTCTGTTCAACACTTCTGGTCACTTGGTGAAAGTTATGCCGCTTTTCCACCGCATGGTACCGGCTCAACTCGACTCGACTCTACTCGCCTTTTTTGGTTTTCCATTGGGCAAGTACCAGGTACCAGGTACCATATTACCTGGTACCTGGTACTTTTTTTGGTAGCACCTCCGTCGAGGTTCCAAGCGAGCTGAGGCGATACCAAAAGGTGACGTGAAAACACTGCAGACTACTGATTGGTCAGAGAGAATCGTCATCATTGCGCGATACGGGACATATATGCTAACGTTAGCTACCAGGTTAGCGGTTAGCTTACCCTCTTGCGTCGCCTTTGAGCAACCAGAGAGTCTTTTGTCTTGCTGCCTTCAGCTGCTGTGACTAACAGCCACATACCGAGAATCAAGAACACCATCCCTTCCATATCCTCCATTGTTGCTGTGTGTGTCGCGTTGAAGATGACGTCACGGCAGTTTCATGCGGTGTTGCGGCGTCGCTATGACAACCAGTTGTGGGGGCGGGGGGCACATTGAGGGGGTACTATCTGCAGTGGAAAACCAAGTGGTACTACCAAAAGCGAGTAGAGTCGAGTCGAGTTGATTTGAGCCGGTACCATGTGGTGGAAAAGCGCCATTAGACTGCAGACTCTCAATCAGGAGACCAGAGTTCGATTCCCAGCAGGAACGCTTCCACAAAATTCAATGCTGCGGGGTCCTAGCACCTGTTGAACTCTGGGGTGAATGTGTCATATGGGTCAATGTGCAGGTGTGATCCCTGTGGCATACTGAGCATTTTGAAACTTGAATGAAGTTTGTACTCTATACAATGACTGAGATAAATACAATGGATGTGTATGGCCATTTAAAGTTATGATGTTGATGTAGCGCCACTTATGGGCGAAATGACACCAAATTTTGCACGGTTCCTCATAATCAATCGGGGGACACGTGTAACAAATTTGGTTAAGGTTCATGAGTTATGGCAATTTTTGCATATTAGGCCCCGCCTAAAGATTTTGAAAGACAATTGTATCAAAGCGGTAGAGAGTACCAAAAAACTGCTCGATGGCTTTTGTGCAGGACAGATGTGCCAAATTTTATATTTTTATTAAGAGTTATGGGCATTTAAAATTTAAAAGGTTGCTGTAGCGCCCCCTATGGACGCAATGACACATGATTTTGGACATTACCTCAGAGTAGATACCTGTTCAAGTGTACCAAATTTGTTTGAGATAGCACAAGGCGTTCGCGAATTATGCAATTTTTTTGTAAAATAGGCCCCGCCCACAACATTTGACCACAATTTGGAAGCCAATTATATCGAAATGGTGTGGAGTATCAAAAAACTGCTTGATAACTTTTGTGCAGGACAGTCCAGATATGCTGTGTGTCAAATTTGATGAAGATTGGACAAAGTTTGTAGGAGGAGCAGCGAAGAAACAGTTTTGGACAAAATTTAAAATGGCAGAAAATCTAGTCGGAAATGGATGGGATGTTGGCTTCTGTGCCTGGCAGTGGGTTTCGGCATACTGTACTCTGATTGGTTGAGCACCCAGAGTTCGGGGGATGGCACGGATAAAATCCATCAAAAGCCCAATAGCCAGAATAGTTTCATAAAATTTTACTGCTGACATGTTCAAGGGTGAATATCTGTTTGGGCGCTAAAAACTGTTGAGCAGAGGGTCAGTGACACAGAACCTGTATACTGCTAATGATGCTTCTATTTTTTATATATAATGGAGATGTTGGCATGACAACGTCCATGACAACGCTTCTCCTCCTACTTCACACACACACACACACACACACACACACACACACTCACACACACACACCCCTCAGCCTGTCACTGTGTCCTGTGTTGCTGCAGGCAGTGTTGGATGAGTTGTTGGTGGAGCAGAGAGATGTGATCGGGTCGAGGATGGTTCGTATGTCCAACGTCCCCGATGCTCTCTACATGGTCAACAACGCTGTCCCACACTGCTGTCACATGGTCTCCCATCAGCAAATGGCTGGCCATCAGATGACCCCGCCCTCCTTGGTGGCCAATGAGATCCCAGGTAAAGTTGGGTCGAGGTGACTGCGTGGATCGCATTAGAAAGGGTGAAACCGGAGACACTAAAGCAGCTCCTCCCTTCAGTCCCCAGGCTGCCGCTGGTGAAGCAGATGATCCGGCGGCTGCAGGATCTCCGGCGCAGCGAGCCGGTGCGGCGGGCCGTCGCTCTGAACTGCGGAGACGGAGCCGCCGTCGGCTACGAGCTGCAGGTCCGAGTCCTGAGAGAGTTCGGCCTGCCGGACGCTGCTGCGGAGCTGCTGCAGGTCAGACTGCTGATGACAGACCAGGATGCATTTCATTGAACAAGACTGTGCATGTGAATCTTTTTTAAATAAGAGGAGTCAACAACACCAGGTGTCCCCAGTGACGGCTGGGTCAGTGTGGCCACGCCTCCACACATGCACACTTGAAAACTGTCACTATGTTAAACCCAGGGAAAGTTCGGTAGAAACTTATTTGTCAAAATATTCCCCTACATGTTCTTCATAAGTTCCACACTGCATGATTTCATATTTATCAGTAAACTTGTCAGCACCTCAGACAAAATTGCACCACAGTGTAAAGCACAAAAGTAATGCAAATTGTCTATGTGGATGTTTAATCAATGTTTTATCAGTATGAATAGTTTAAGTCATTCTACACAATTAGATAAATAAAGAGGCAATGGATGAATAGATAGATAAATAATGGAGGATAATAAATATTTACTGTTTTTCGTATCACTGTAACCAATACTCCATCACAGAATTTTAACATTTTTACTGCAAATTCCTGGGTCTGATAATAGGAGCAGAAAAGGTTTCAGACGGCTCAGTAGAGTTCGGTGTTGAAGCAGACCGGTGAGGCTAGGAAAGGAGTGATACTAACTAAAGTAGGGAAATGAAATCATTTGAACTTAGTTTGGTTAGTTTAGTTTAGTTAGTTTGCTGATGCTCCAGATGTTAAACACTCTCAGGAGAAGTGATTCTGTTTCTCCACACAGCTTCATATTTTCTTTCTTTCCTGTTCAGACTGTTTCTGTGCTCCTGTCTTCCAGAATCCAAACAAGTTTTTTCCAGACGATCGTTTTGGGGATGAGAGTCCAGTCTTAGGGCTGCGTCAGTCGGCCGTACAGAGCATGCTCAGTGACCTCCACCCCCCCTTCCCTCCCCCTCCTCCCCCTTACAACCCCACTACCACACCGAGCCATGCCCACCTTAAGGTGAGCTGGAGGTCCCGCCTCCCAACTCAGGTGCCCTCACGCTCCATGTCCTATCCCTGTAACTCCACCCTGCTCCACCCACAGCAGGGCAGCCCCGCCTACCCAGCGCCCCCCGACCTGCAGGCCGGCCGCAGCCCAGCGGTAGGTAACAGGATCTGCTGGTCTGAACTGTGATGAACACAACTGTGGACGAACACAAGGGGCTGAATCTATCCAGTAGAAATTCATCTTTGGTCATTTAAAATGTAGCCCAGTTCAGCACATTTCCCACAGCGTGTTATTTCATAAGGTGGACTACTAACACCTTGACAAACCCATTGCTAACTAATTTGAGTTTATTTACTCTTAACTTAACTGCCAGAACTGTCTGTCCCTCTGTTCCTTCTTTTGTCCAATCAATGAGTATTGATCGACAGGATGTACACTACCTGATGCTGTTTTTGTTTTACCGTTTAGAAGCCTGAGCCCGTCGTTAACCGGTTCATGCCCGATATCGCCATGGGCCTGTCGGCCATGACTCTGAAGGAGCCCTGCCCACCGGAGGTCAGCATGGAGATGGATCCCCGCCCGGCCTTCTCTGCTGTCACTGCAGGGTTCTGCTGCCCCCCCAGCCGCCCCCCCCACACTTCCCGTAAGCGTCACGCCGCAGAGCTGAAACCCGCGGCGCCCTCGGACCGCCCGGACCTGTACGAGTTCTCGTACGGACAGCCGGACCTGTACAGCCACAGCCGGCCTGGCGCCGCGCGTCACGGCCCCCATTGCGGGGAGCCCCTCCCCCTGGACGACCTAGAGCATCCGCCACACAGACTTGACCTGGCTCTGGCCAATCAGGGAGCAGCGTACTGTCCCAGGAGTCATGCTGCACCTGAGACAGACCTCACTTGTAACCCAGAAACCACAGGGGAAGGGGCCAGTGAGGAGCGCCTGACCCCTCCTAAACCAGACTGTCTCTACAGGAAGTCTGCACTCTGACCTCTGACCTGTATCTCCTGTCTGGAGAGAGATGACTACTGTGTTCCAGGAGCTTAGTGGAGGGGTCAGCCTGGATCAGCCTGGGTCAGTTTGGATCAGCCTGGATCAGTCTGGGTCAGTCTTAGTGCCTTTGAGAAGGCTTGGTTTGGTTGGTCTCAGAATATATATTGATCTTTACCCACAATCCTCTGGACAGCAGTTCCACTGTGTCACCCTGTAGTGTCAGTCTGTCACACTGTAGTGTCAGTCTGTCACACTGTAGTGTCAGTCTGTCTAGTGTCACATTGTAGTGTCAGTCTGTCAGTCTGTAGTGTCAGTGTCACACTGTATTGTCAGTCTGTCTAGTGTCACACTGTAGTGTCCGTCTGTAGTGTCAGTCTGTCAGACTGTAGTGTCAGTCTGTCACACTGTAGTGTCAGACTGTCACACTGTAGTGTCAGTCTGTAGTGTCAGACTGTCAGTCTTTAGTGTCAGTCTGTAGTGTCAGTCTGTCACACTGTAGTGTCAGTCTGTAGTGTCAGTCTGTCACACTAGTGTCAGACTGTAGTGTCAGTCTGTAGTGTCAGTCTGTCACACTGTAGTCAGTCTGTCACACTGTAGTGTCAAGTCTGTAGTGTCAGTCTGTAGTGTCAGTCTGTCACACTGTAGTCAGTCTGTCACACTGTAGTGTCAGTCTGTAGTGTCAGTCTGTCACACTAGTGTCAGACTGTAGTGTCAGTCTGTAGTGTCAGTCTGTCACACTGTAGTCAGTCTGTCACACTGTAGTGTCAGTCTGTAGTGTGTCTGTCACACTGTAGTCAGTCTGTCACACTGTAGTGTCAGTCTGTCACACTAGTGTCAGTCTGTCACACTGTAGTGTCAGTCTGTAGTGTCAGTCTGTCACACTGTAGTGTCAGTCTGTCAGACTCTAGTGTCAGACTGTAGTGTCAGACTGTCACACTGTAGTGTCAGTCTGTCACACTGTAGTGTCAGACTGTCACACTGTAGTGTCAGTCTGTAGTGTCAGTCTGTCACACTGTAGTGTCAGACTGTCACACTGTAGTGTCAGACTGTCATATCACACTACACTAGTGATGTAGTTTGATAGTGATGCAGCTCTAGAGGAGTGATGTAGGTTAATGAGGTGTTTCATGCTGACTGACTGAATTTCCCTCTTGATATGACTGTAGTTTATGACTTCCTTCTAGTTTAGGAGGGAAATGTTTAACATTGTTTGTAGCCTGTAGGTGAGAACAAGACAACTATTCAATCAATATTCTGTTAACAGAATGTATTAACAGATCTGTGCAGAGAAGTAGCATGGCTGAATTCTTCTAATCAGAGGGAATTCAATGGTTGTTGGATGTTAAAATAGTCAGTGACTCGCTCCTTATGAGATGCACTTCAACACTAACAGCAGCAGGTCCGTTCAGTCCCAAGTCACTTTACTGACTGAGCATTCATTCAAGGAAACACATATATCTTATATGGACAAGAACATTTGATACCCAAGCATTCAATGTTCAACTTTTGAAGAGAATCCACTTTTTGAATTGGTTGAATGACAGTGACGTGATCCTCATTAGCATCCAGCTGTTACCAGGAAGGGGTTGTGGGTCAGAAACTGTGCCGCTCCGAGCCGGCCCAAGCCGAGCCAAGTCTTCTCAAATGGAGACAGAGAGCCGAGCCGAGCCGAGTCACACGGAGACAGAGTGCCTTCGCCACCAGCCGGCCTTCCGACTTCGGTTCTATGCAAACCTTTTTCCACCTGCCAGCCAAGTCTGTAATGATGTAGCTAATCTTTAATGTACAAACCGGTTTTCAGAGCATTTTTCCATTTATTGGCCTCCTTTGAACACAGTCTCTGTATGTATTGTTTTCTGTACATAGACCATTTTCTATTCAAACCAGTATTTCCAGTGTATTTGTTGTACATAGCTGGAACTTAAAAAGCTTTCTCGTACTCGTAACCATGGAAACTCTATTTTTTCCTGCATTCCTCATTGGGATGTGGCAGTGATGTTTTAAGTTACTGACATATTTTAAATAAACAGCTTTCATAGTAACAGGAATATGCAGTGGTTTAGTCCCATTAAGTAGAACTATTGATGGTTTTCCTACTCATTCTACTGTTGTATAAAGGCAAATTATCAATTTTTTTTAAATACTACCACACTATGCATATGTTGTTTCCAAAAAACTGAAGCTACTCAACATTATTCAGTTTTATTTGTCCAATGTTTTAATCAAAAAGAAAGACAGTCAGTTTAGAGGTCAGGAACCAAGAACAAAGGAAAATACATTGTGTTTGTATTGAGACTGAGCTGAATTTGACCTCTGAACTTCCTCATAAGTAGAAAGCAGGTATCAGAAACCAGCTGAACCACAGAACTGGAATGGATAGAACGGTCTTTCCACTGTCTATGGTCATTTGGCTGGTACACCATAAAATGGCGACTATGGGAGTTTAAGGGTTAGTTGCTATGGTGACAACACAAGTCAATTTTTGAAATTGGTCCAGTATTGAGCGAGATCGCTTCAGCCGGCAGCCGCGAAACGGGCTGCAATGTAATCCGACGGGGCAAATCGCACCGTCAGTGTACGTCCACTAAAAGTTCTTGTTTTTGCCACTGACCGGCTCAGATTGTTGTTATAAGTGTCTGACAACATTATGGAAAGGACCCTACAGAGAAATGAAACGTTTTTCTTTACCTTTCGCTTGATCCGGTCTGTGTGTAACTTCCTGCAACACAATTCAACTCTCGCGAGACTTGGTTACACAGGAGTTGCAGGAAGTTACACACAGACCGAATCAAGCGAAAGGTAAAGAAAAACGTTACATTTCTCTGTAGGATACTGGACCAATTTCAAAAATTGTTGTCCCCTTTAGTCACTTAGACACAAAAAGATGGGAAAGTAGGGTCCAGGTTGAAAAACACAGAAGTTACCCTTTAATTTAATTTAGCTCCTTGAATGCTATAAACTAATGTAGCTTAGCCTAGCTTTAGTGGAGAGGAGAAGTTAGTTTTCGCTAACTTCAAGCAGCTACCGGACATCGACTGAAACAGATTAACTCAACTATAAACACTTCTAACTGTCCAGATGTCAAACCTGTTGACCGACTGATAGACGCAGCAGCAGCTGACAGAGCTCCACCTGGTGGAGGCAGAGTGACAGAGCTCCACCTGGTGGAGGCAGAGTGAAACTTCATTCAGCTGAATGTCAGTTTCCTCTGCTTTGGTTCTTGCTGTAAAACCTATCAGCTCAGTGACTTGCTGTAAGTTGCTTTATACAGAAGCTAGACCAACACATCAAAATGGCCGCCGCTCCGACCGTCCAGGACTGTTGATTTGAATGGGAAAGACCGTTCTCTTTATTCAGGTTCTGTGACTCTCTGAGGATGAAGAAGAGCAACAATAAACTGTTTCTCCTTCCTGTTGTTTCCAGTTGAACAGCAGCTGAGAGTCTGCAGGGTTTCAATTCAGACAGACAGCAGCTGATTTCACTGATTAACCTTCAACCAGAGAAGAACTGATCAGTGAAATCTGCCGTTTGGTTGAATAAAAACCTGCAGACTCAACTGCTGTTTATTGTTGCTCTTCTTCATCCTGAGATCAGCCTGTTTCTGACTGACTGGAAAACAGCTGGTCTGTTTTTATTAAAATGTCTGTAAACTGCAGTTCAGTCCAAAACAAATCGACAGGCTGAAAATATTAAAAGACATTTAATTTATTTCAAACAGAATTAAAATAAAAAAAAAACGAAGAAAGTCCAGAAGAAGAGTTAAGAGGGGAGATGTGAGGTCAGTAGAAACAGATCAGCTGCACTAGAACTGTCCGGAGTCGAACCTTCGTCTCTTCCGACTCTGCTGCTGCTCGAAGAACTGACGGATGTCATCAGGAGTCACAACCTATCAGAGGAGAGACAGAGTCACGTGACAGCAGCTCTTCCTGTCCAGACAAACTGAAAACTGAAGGTCAGTTTCACATCGTCTCTGTTCTCTCTAGTCTTTACTGTGGTGCGAGTCGTTTAATAATTCATGCTTAGTCAGATAACGCTCGGTCAGTGAGGAGATACCATGGCGACCAAGAGCCACAGAGGGCCGAGAGTCTGCGGGTTTTCATTCTAACCCAAACACAACAGCAGCTGATTTCACTGATCAGCAGCTTCAACCAGAGAAGAACTGAGCAGTGAAATCAGCTGCTGTTTGGTTGGAAGGAAAACCTGCAGACGCTCAGCTCCATGGTTTGTGGTTACCATGGTTACCATGGTTATCCCTCCCTGCACTCGGCCCATTAGTGAGGAAAAAAAAAAGTTTGAATTGCCACAAATTAAATTGGAATGACCTTTTTTACCTTCTAGAAACATGAACAGCCTGTTTGCACATTCTGAGGAGCAACAAAATGGTTTAAAAAATCTAGTTTTTCATGAGATCTATTTCAAACACCATTCTCTTAAAAGCAAAATAAATGTTTCTGAACAAATACACCTGAAAACTAGAAATGTTACATATTCTGAAAAAAGTTGCATTTTTAAATTACTTGGCTGCAAACAGAGAAAAAGATCTGGACTGTACGAACCTTTCCTTCTGCTGCAAACCTCTGCAGGAAGTCCTTCAGCTCCGTTTTCATGTCATTGTATTCTGAGAAACAAACAATATTATATATAGTATTAAATTATTACTATTATTATTACTGTTACATGGCCAAGGCAGAGGAACACAAACCAACCAACCCTGCAGAATACAATACACTTTCCAGCTGAGTCTGGATTTGTTTGAACAAACGGAAAGACAAAGGAACATGAACAGTGTTGGGGCTGAAGATTTATACTTCTGCTGTGAAGTTTCTCCATATCTCACGGCTCCTCTAAAACTATAACTGAGCACAGAGCAAGACCAGAAGAGCTGTGATTGGCCGCTCAGTGTCTCCTCCTCCTGTATCGGTTGCTGTGGGCCGATAGTGAAGAACATGGAGCAGATGAAGAGAGACGAGCTGAGGAGGTTCAGATGTTCATCTGGACCACAGATCAGCTCCCATTTATAGACTGAAATATCCACAACATGAGTTTCACTACGACTTCTTCTGCTGTTACTGCTGCGTTAACAAAGCTCCACACTGACATCTAGTGTTTCTCTGCTCTACGACCAGAATCACCAACGCAGAACTAGAAATGCTTGCACCGCCGGCCGGAGACACCAGCGCAGCCATGGCAACACTGCAAAACCATGAATCAGCCTTAAAGGGTCACAAAGTAATGTGCTACTGTAATCACATTACTTTTTCCTGTAACAGAGTGAAGTCAGGCTTTACAGTTCCAGTTTCAGCAAATGTAATGTAACAAGTAGAGTAACTAATTACTTTTCTCAGAGTAATAAGTAAAGTCATTTATTATATTTTTCCATTAACAACCCCAACACTGACCATGAATGGCTTTAAAAAATTATTTAGACATTAAAAAGTCAAAGTACTGTGAATGATCTGTGGGAAATCAGGAATACTTTAAAAACTGATTTAAATATTAAAGTACCGTGAATGATCTCCAGCTGCTGAACTCTGTTCAGGTTGTCCAGAGCCGACATCAGCGGGTCGTGACCTCGCTGCTCCTGTTCGCTGTTCTTGCCTTTGTTTTCGTAAGCGAGGACGGTGTCCAACTCGTCCAGCAGGAAGCAAACTCCTGCATCGGCCGACGATTTCTGCAGAGGAACGACTTCGTTAGCAGCTGTACGGTTTGTCTTTCTAACAGATGGACATCAGAGCATCATTCACATATTTATTTGTTATACAGATTGCAACCAGTCTTACCCCAAATTTACTATTGGGTAACAGTGGCGCTAATGCAACTGCGTGTGTAAGAAGGGACAAATGTGATTTATCTACATGACGAAAGGGCTTTGTGTGCAAATGTGGTGAAAACTGGGCTGCAAACGTGCTTTTGATGATATGTATTTTTAGGCATCAGCTGTAAGGCGCAAAACTAGGAGATTATTCAAATTATTTACTAAATAAAAAACAGCTGACTTCACCTTGGCCTGCGTACAGTATTTAACGGCAAGTGAAAGCGTGTTATTTTTGTGGAAAAATGGCTGCCTTGTTCATATGGAGGGACAGACAGAAGTCGAACACAATTACAAATACAATTTCCCATTTGGCAGACGCTTTTATCCAAAGCGACGTACACATGAGATTTTAATACAACACAAGCAAGGATCTAGTCAGGAGAGAACAACGAGAGTAAGAGCCATAAAGCTAAGTTCTGGTCCAACAGGACAGATGAGCCACGAGGCAGAGCATAGAGGCAGATAATGATTTTTTATTTTTTATTTTTTTTGCAATTACACAGTCGATCAGGTGAGAAGGTGTTCGCTAAAGAGCTGGGTCTTTAGCCTTTTCTTAAAGATCGAGAGGGACTCTGCGGATCGAATGGAGTTTGGTAGCTCGTTCCACCACCGAGGAACCACAGAAGAAGAGTCTGGATAGAGACTTAGGGCCTTGTTGTGGCGGCAGCACCAGGCGCCGCTCCTTGGCAGAGCGTAGTGGGCGGGAGGGAGCGTAGACCTGAATGAGGGAGTTCAGGTAGGTCGGAGCCATTTTGGTTGCCGCTTTGTAGGCGAGCATCAAGGACTTGAACTTGATGCGGGCAGCGACTGGGAGCCAGTGGAGGGATATGAACAGAGGAGTGACGTGCTGTTTTGGGCCGGTTGAAGACCAGACGCGCCGCCGCGTTCTGGATCATCTGCAGAGGTTTGAGCGTACATGCCGGGAGTCCTGCCAGGAAGGAGCTGCAGTAGTCAAGGCTGATATTACAAGAGCCTGTACTAGGAGTTGTGCTGCATGTTCAGACAGGTAGGGTCTGATCTTCCTGATGTTGTACAGGGCAAATCCACATGACCGAGCAACAGAAGCCACATGCTCCTTAAAGGTTAGTTGGTCATCAATCATGACACCCAAGTTTCTGGCAGACTTTGCGGGAATGAGCTGAGCTGATTCGAGCTGGATACTGATCTGCTGTTGTACAGAGGGACTGGCTGGGATGACAAGGAGCTCAGTCTTTGATAGGTTAAGCTGAAGGTGGCGTTCCTTCATCGATGCCGAGATATCGGCAAGGCATGCCGATATCCGTGCCGAGACCGTGGGGTCGTCTGGCAGGAACGATAGGAAGAGCTGGGTGTCGTCAGCATATGAGTGGTATGAGAAGCCATGTGAGCGGACGACTGCACCAAGTGAGGTGGTGTATATTGAAAAGAGAAGGGGTCCAAGCACTGACCCTTGAGGTTCCCCTGTGGACCAGCAGTACGATTTAGACACTTCCCCTCTCCAAGACACTCAAGATCTCCCTGAGAGGTCGGACTCAAACCAGCGGAGAGCAGATCCTGAGAAGCCGAGCTCAGCGAGTGTGGAGAGGAGGATTTGGTGGTTCACCGTGTCAAAGGGAGCCAATAGGTCGAGCAACATTAGAACAGAAGACTGACCGGCAGCTCTAGCTGATCGCAGTGTTTCCACTACAGACAAGAGCGCAGTCTCGGTAGAGTGTCCGCGTTTGAAGCCAGACTGGTTAGGATCATACAGGTTGTTCTCAGAAAGGAATTCAGAGACTTGATTAAAGACTGTGCGCTCAACTATCATGAAAAGGAAGGTGAGGAGTGAAACCGGCCTGTAACTTTCAACCTGAGATGGGTTGAGTGTAGGTTTCTTTAGCAGCAGGGTAACCCAAGCTTGCTTAAAAGCAGTGGGGAACACATCCGTTGTAAGTGTGGAGTTGATGATGTGTGTGTGTGTCTGCAGGGATAAGTGTAGGCGAAATGGCCTACAGGAGGTTGGAGGGTATGGGGTCCAACGGACAGGTAGTGGGACGAGAGTCAAGCAGAAGCGAGGAGTGAGACCCTGTTAGCTGGAGGCAGACTGAGCTGGTCAGGCTCAGAGAACTGATTACTGATGGTAGAAACCTTATCAGTAAAGAAGGAGGCAAAGAGGTCAGCAGTGAGCAGAGTTGAGGGTGGAGGTGGTGGAGGGTTGAGGAGTGAGTTAAAAGCTGAAAATATTTTTTGAGCGTCTTTGGTGCTGCTGATTTTCTCCTGATAATAAGTGGTCTTGGCACTTTTTAGATGGGAGGAGAATGCAGATAGGAGAGACTGATAGTCACTGAGGTCAGTGGGATCTCTGGATTTGCGCCATTTCCTCTCAGCTGCTCTGAGCCCCGCCCGTTGCTCTCTGATGACACCGGTGAGCCATGGACTGGGGGGGTGTTACGAGCAGGTTTGGATAGTGGGCAGAGATTGTTTAGAGAGGCAGCTAGCGAGGAGCAGAGTGTGTCTGTAGCCTCATTGACGTGGAGTGACGAGAATTCATTATGAGGGGGCATGGTAGCCGAGACCTCACTGGAAAGCTGAGTCGGTGTGAGGGACCGGAGGTTTCGTCTGAAGGAGACCATTTGCGGTGGAACGTGAGGATGTTCCGGTAAGGAAACCGTGATTTGAATGAAGAAGTGGTCTGACAGATGTAAGGGGGTGACAGTCAGATTTGCTGTGGAGCAGTTCCGAGTCACAATCAGATCAAGTGTATTGCCCGCTTTGTGTGTGGGAGGGGTGGAGACCCGTTTGAGGTCAAATGAGGACAGAAGTGAAAGGCAGTCAGTCGCTTGGGGTTTGTCAAGATGGATATTCATGTCCCCCATGACAATCAGTGGGGTGCCATCTTCAGGAATGGCTGAGAATAGCATGTCCAGTTCAACTACAAAGTTCCCCAGTAGCCCTGGTGGGCAATATATGACAACCACAAATAGTTTGACAGGAGCGGTAACCATGATTGCATGGTATTCAAAAGAGGAGTTATTGCTTAGAGGAGAAAGCTTAGTGAAATGAGGGCAGCCGTACCACCTCCACGCCCAACGGCACGAGGTGTGTGGGAGAAAGGAGAGTCAGCTGAAAGCACAGCCGGTGTGGCTGTGTCTTCTGGACGGATCCAGGTTTCGGTCAGGGCTAGTACCTGAATGTCGGATAGGTTTGCAAGTGCTTGGATAAATTCTGTTTTATTTACAGCAGACTGATAACTCCATAAACCAAAAGAAAAAGAGGAGGGAGTAGATGAGGCTTTTCTGAGAGAGTAGTGGTTCTCAGGATTGCGCTGTCTTTTGTGACTGATGCGTTTTTTTCGGTTAGCCTGGATGACAGGGATATATTGGTAGCACATGGTGAGTGAGAAGGCAGGCCAACGAGTAAATAGTAGATTAGAATAATTTATCAGTGTCCTTGCTCAGTGGACTCGCACAGGTAGACTCGAAGGTCCTTACACTATTAGGTCTTCACACAAGAAGGGCTGACATACAAGGGCTGACGAACACAACGCATTTTTCTTGTTTCAGCAGAAAAACGTATTCTTTGTTTAGTGGCTAATGCATTGTCTACACATTTAAAAATGTTTACAAATGTTTAAAAAGTACCAACGCGTTGCGGCACATACATAGCTTTTGCAAATTTCTGCTGAACATGACCTTGTCACCCAAGCGTCAATGAGCACCTCTCCATACTACACTGAAGCCAAAGCAGCGTTCATCTATTTCTCTGTTTGGACGTCAGAGGATGAGGTGAAAAATATAGGTTGCCAAATCATGCTGTTCTCTCTATCTCTTGGAAGAAATCAGGCTCAACGTCAAACGCTAACCCAAACTTTCAGCGACTCTTCATCTCTTGGCGTCGGGTCTTTTCAGATACAATGTGGCCAAATTCCTGGTTCAACCCACAGTTCATCAGAAGGGTTTATCAGTTCTTCATTGCCCTATCACTTTCCACCAAGTTTCATGCAAATACAGCCAGAACTTTTTAAGAAATCCTGCTGACAGACAGACAGACAGGTGCGAAAGCAAAACCCCAGAGGTAAATAGTAAATCTGGCTGTTAATCCGTTGAGAATATGCAAGTTTTTGGAAATACATTTTTATGCCATTTCTGCTTTATTGGCTGGTTTACAGTGGAGACAAGAAAGATCCCAACCAGGATTCAAACCCACAACATTCCAGTTACATGTTTTCGCCTCTGCCAGAGCCACCAGCTCACCTTATAGAAAATACAACTTTTAAAAAGCAGCTGTCCTCGTTTACCTGGCAGGTGATGCAGGAACAAAGTTTGGATCGCCATGCCGACGGCCAGAACACAGCTCCTGATTGGACTCTTTTCTGACCAATGGCCTGCAGCTCCTTCAGTCTGCACTTCCCCTCCGTCTCCTGACGGCTTCGTTTGCAGCTCGGACCATCGCTCACTTCTGCCTGAAAGTAAAGTATGAATTATTCTACTTTAGACTAGTTAAACCCGGCTACACGAAAACATCCAAGTGGCTTTCATGAACACTGTTCTGTTTTTTATTTTTTTTATTTTGGACTGTTCACATTTCTATGCTGACCCTGGGAATATCACCTGCCTCCAAAATTAACAGAACCTAATCTGATCCTAAACTAAATTAGGGAATTTAATGCCATTTAGTATTAAATAGTTGTACTTATATCTGTTTCATACGTCCATCTGTAAATGCTAACAATGCACTTGAAAGTCCTGAATTTCCTCTGTCTATAAATCTGACAATGACAATGTCAATAATTATAATTATATAATTAATTAAAAAACAATGCATATTCACACATCTGGACACATTTCTGGATATTTGGTCATCTAGAATGTAAACAACTAGTGATGTACTGGCTTCAGCCTGCAAATCTGCTATGAAGCCACTGTCTTTATTTGCCGTGTTATTTTCAATATGTTGGGTTGTAATTATTTTTTTAATTACCTTCAGTATTCTATTTGTCTTATGTATCTATATGCTCTTCTCTGCTGCGGTCATGAGCCAATTCCCATTTCTTTCACAGGGATCAATAGTTTAGTCAACAACTAAATTGATTAATACTACTATTAGTCCATGTAGTACTAGTACTACAGTCAGCTGATGTAATAGTGCTACTATTAGTCCATGTGGTATTAGTAGTCCATTAGTACTACTGCAGTAGACACTGGTGCTGCCTGACTTCTTATCTGGCAGTAGGTGCTCCTCTATCTTCTTACCTGGCAGTAAGGTGCTGTCTATCTGTTTTCTTATCTCACTGTTACTGTCCATGTTTGTACAGACACTCACACTGCAGACTAAAGGGAAAATTACACTTCTGCATCAAATTTCCACCGTAGCAACGGCATAGGTGCGAGTGCGAGCATTTATGGTTCTGCGTCGGTGATTGTGCACTAAACCACCGAAACACTAGACGGCAGTAGCGTGCTTTGTTAACACAAAAGTAATAACAGAGTAAGTAGTAGTGTTTACATTCTCTGAAGCTCGTATTCTGGATATTTATCACCATGACTTCAGTGACATCTGGTAATCTTTATAATTTGGGGATGAAGTGTCGTATAAATCAATATATTTGCAGCTCTCCTCAGCTCATTGCTCTTCTATCTGCTCCATTGTCTTCACTATCGGCGGACACCAACTGGATACAGGTAGGAAGAAATACAAAGAGGGCCAATCACCATTCTTGCGGTTGTCAGGTAGCTTGGGCACGTCAGGTAGGTTAGGTAGGTCAGGTAGCTTGGGCAGGTCAGGTAGGTTAGGTAGGTCAGGTAGCTTGGGCAGGTCAGGTAGGTCAGATAGCTTAGGTAGGTCAGGTAGCTTAGGTAGGTCAGGTAGGTCAGGTAGCTTGGGCAGGTCAGGTAGCTCAGGTAGGTCAGGTAGGTTAGGTAGGTCAGGTAGCTTGGGCAGGTCAGGTAGCTTGGGCAGGTCAGGTAGGTCAGATAGTTCAGGTAGGTCAGGTAGCTCAGGTAGGTCAGGTAGGTTAGGTAAGTCAGGTAGCTTGGGCAGGTCAGGTAGCTTGGGCAGGTCAGGTAGGTCAGATAGCTCAGGTAGGTCAGGTAGCTTAGGTAGGTCAGGTAGGTCAGGTAGCTTGGGCAGGTCAGGTAGCTCAGGTAGGTCAGGTAGGTTAGGTAGGTCAGGTAGCTTGGGCAGGTCAGGTAGCTTGGGCAGGTCAGGTAGGTCAGGTAGCTTAGGTAGGTCAGGTAGCTCAGGTAGGCTTGTTATGCCTCTCACTTGTTATGCTGTTTTGTCTTGTGGTTTGTTTTGGCTTCCTTATTTTAGTTTGTTGCAGACTGTATTGATCATTTTATTGTGATTGTGATTGATTTATTGTGATTGACTGTTGATCAGTTAGATCTAGGCAGGTTTGTTCTCTAAAAACTCCTTTGAGACAAACTGAAGAGCTGCAGAGAGAAACTGGACTGAACTTCACTTAGTATTAGTGCAACCATTAAACCATGTAGTATTACTGTTGGTATTAGTACTACTGATAGTTCATGCTGTAGTATTACTGTTAGTCTATGTAGTTTTAGTACTACAAAAGTCATACTGTTTACAGGGATAGAAAGCCAAACACAAGATTATTTTATTGCCAAATTTATTTTTGGGATTCTCTATTGATCCTGCAGTGAAATCCCCCGCAGGGAGGTCAGAGGTCAGAGGTCTCACCTTGCTGCTGGTCGCTTCCTCTGCTCCTTGTTTCTCCTCATCACTGCTCTGCTCCTCCTCCTGCTTCAGCTCTTCCTCTGCTGCGGCCGCACTGGGAACTGAACAGGAAACACATCAGTGGACAGGAAACTCATCACAGTGTGAAGTGAGCCAGAAACCAACAGGGAATACAGTGCTGTTACCAGTATACTGATTCACACTGGTTCAGTATACACTGGTAAACTGGTTTACCATATTAACAGCCTGTCTACTTCCTGCCAGATGTCAGACTTGGAGAGTCAGATATTGTGTGAAGTGAGGAAGAGGAAGAGGAAGAGGAAGGTCTTACCTGCCAGATGAGCAGCGTAGGTCCTTAAGAAGGGATGAAGGTTCATACAAGCTTCACAGATCATCTCCTGCAGCTCCACACAGTCTGGAACCACGCAGCCCAGATGCTTTTGGAAACACAGACTGTTATTACTACATGACAGAAACAGTTTGTTCTACAGGTTCTTCATGACGGAACCAGTTTCTTCTACAGGTTAGACAGTCTCACCCTGCCGTGAAGCCAGTCCTCACACACGATACACTGAATCATCTCATCTTCCACCTGCGAGACAAGAAGCTGTTATGAAATATATTTTACTGACAGCAGCTGTGAACTTTGAGGGGGAAACGACCTCTGACCTGGTCCTCCGGGTCGGGGTACGGCCTGTTGCAGGTACAATACACACCAAAGAAGTTGTGGCTGTATTTATTTTCACTGTTCACCTGCTCCTTCTCCTGAAACAAAGCAGAAGACCAAAGCGGTGAACATCTGTCTGTTTACCAAATCAAATTAACAGTTTGTCATCAGTCACATTATTAAACCTACTGGAAAGAACTTGCACTGCAGATCTCTGAACTTGCTGTTTCCACAGTCGCAGCGGAAGTTCCTGTGGAGAAGAAAATGTCCGAGTCATCAAATAGTCAACCATGATGAACAGGCTGCAGGTTCGAATCCTGAAAACACTCCGCTCAAATGGTTTGTGAATGAATAGTGTCTAAATATGAAATACTTGGATCATGTGAAGACAGAGCGTTGTGCAGCAACTGAATGTTAAAAGCAGCATCTAAAGCAGCAGCTTTCTCACCTCTTGGTGTAGAGTTAATTAAAGATAGTAACAGTTAGTTAGTGTTAGTTAGAGATAGTTAGTGTTAGAGATAGTTAGAGTTAGTTAGAGATAGTTCGAGATAGAGACAGAGTTAGTTTGTGTTAGAGTTAGTGTTAATTAGAGTTAGTTAGAGATAGTTAGAGACAGAGTTAGTATTAGAGTTAGTGTTAGAGATAGTTAGAGTTAGTGTTAGTTAGAGATAGTTAGAGATAGAGTTAGTATTAGAGTTAGTTAGTGTTAGAGATAGTTAGAGTTAGTGTTAGTTAGAGATAGTGTTAATTAGAGATAGTGTTAGAGATAGTTAATGTTAGAGATAGTTAGAGACAGTTAGTTTGTGTTAGAGTTAGTGTTAGAGTTAGTTAGTGATAGGGTAACCATTCATTTTACAGGTCCCTAACAATGTATGAACAATTCCTAATTAGACGTTAACAAAAACATTTTTTATTACTAACAACATATGACCTGTTAATTAACAAAAAAATAATTATACAACAACATATTTGCCTTCATATGTATTTACATGGTACCAGACCTGTAAAATGAAGCAGGTGTAAGTGGACAATAATCTTTCTTTATTGGCATTTAAATGGGACATTTAAACAGGACAGCAGCTGACATTCCATACAGACCAGACTGTAAAGTGCCGGGAGATCAGTTTTACAGATATTGAGCCGTTCTCTAGCGTTAGCCTGTCCCGGGGTGAATGAAAGGTCAGCAGCACAGCAATAACCATATTTGGATGTTTAAAGTAAATTAATTTCTTTATTTATTTTAAATATTGTCTATTTGAAATGAAGTTAGATGCAGAAAGTCCTACTTCCTTCATGTTCATAGAGTTTTTTAAAAAATCACCGTCACTTCCACCTCTTGCAGCAGGCCCCGGATCACGTGACAGGGTCCTGCTGCTGGAGCAGCCAAAGAGGGGCCTGATGCTGGAGGTCTGCAGCCAGACCCTATATGATCATCTCAGCCTGTGTTAGTCCTACCCCAGCCACACATGGAGCTAAAATTACACAGACAATGTTTCAAGTGCTCGTTGGACTGCCTATATCCAATAATTGCAGTCTGGCAACTATGTAGTCGCCTTTTTCAGCTGGGATTCAGCTAGGACCTATTTTTCATTAGCTCCATCATGTGTGGCTGTGGCTAAGACAGGCTGAGATGAGCGTGGGCAACTGGGCATGTAGTTGTAGGAATCAAACGGATGTTTTATTTGCTTCGAAGGGTCTTAGCAGCACGCGACTGGAAGCTAATATGGCCATGCGTTAGCTAACTAACACAGCCAGCACTCTAGAAAAGTTAGCCATGTTAGCTCCCAGGCGGGTGCCTCGTAGCATACATAATCTTTCACTCACCCCGGGACAGGCTAAAGCTAGAGAACGGCTCAATATCTGTAAAACTGATCTCCCGGCACTTTACAGTCTGGTCTGTATGGAATGTCAGCTGCTGTCCTGTTTAAATGTCCCATTTAAATGCCAATAAAGAAAATAAACTTGGTCACATTGTATGAATTATTGTCCATTTACACCGGCTTCATTTTACAGGTCTGGTACCATGTAAATACATATGAACACAAATGTTGTTGTATAATTATTTTTTTGTTAATGAATAGGTCATATGTTGTTAGTAATTAACAGCGCAATAACTAAATGGTAAGTTAGTCCAGTTAGACAATAACATCATTTAAGATCAAATAACGCAGCCACGTTATTAATGTTGTTATCGTCTAATTAGGGATAGTTCATACGTTGTTAGGGACCTGTAAAATGAAGGGTTACCAGAGATAGTTAGAGTTAGTTGCAGTTAGTTATAGTTAGTTAGAGGTTAGTTAAGGTTAGTTACAATTAGTTAGAGTTAGTTAGAGGTTAGTTACAGCTAGTTACAGCTTGTTAGTGTTTCCTCACCTCTTGGTGTAAAGCTCGAACAGATCATGGCCTTCATGACATTTATAGGAACAAGCCAGGCAGATTCCTGCTGCCTCTCCGCCCTTCGGTGTGCAGGTGTTGCAGGCGTACAGGGCCTGACGCTTCACATAACCCTGCAAACCAGAGCGCGCGCGCACACACACACACACACACACACACACACACACACACACACACACACACACACAAAATTCAGACTGCCAGGCTAATGTACAGGAAGACACTAGAGGTCAAAAATAAGACAGTAAATTATTACAGCCTTCAAAATAAAACTGAGTAAAATATATAGTGTATTATATTCTATTAACTATAAGACTCTAAAATATATAACATATGATATTCTATTAACTATAAGACCATAAGTAAAATATTGTATAAATCATGTGGATAGGAGTCAGACTCAGTCTGTACTGACCTCAGTCTTCATGAACTAGAAGCTGTTATGTGTTAATCAACTGATTTATTATGTTATTAATATGTTATTAATATCATACTATAAAGCAAGGAATCTCTGTCTGTGTGTGTGTGTGTGTCCTTCGCATATCTCGAGAACCGTTCGTCCGATCTACTTCACACTTGGCGGGTGTATTGCTGCTGGGGACCGAGGACGTGCAGTGTCGGATTGGACACGACACGTTCGATATTAATAAACTTTGAATAAACAAGCGAACAGCGCTCTGTGCAGCAGCGGGGCGAACGGGCACTGCACTAGTGTTAATAAATACCTGTGGTATGAACACTGATCAGTCGCTGCCTGCTAAAACAGCTGAAGCTTCCTGCAGTATATAACTGGGTCAGGACAGTAAACTATCATCTGATATATAAACTATAACCTGATATATATACATATTACATTATATTATATTTTATCATATGAAACCCTCTGACCTGGGGGTGATATATATACATATTATATTATATTATATTATATCCTCTGACCTGGGGGTATGAACACTGATCAGAGTCGCTTCCTGCTAAAACAGCTGAAGCTTCCTGCTCCAGTTCTTCATCCTCCTGCAGAACATCAACCAGAGAAACTGTCTCCTCTCCCTCAGCAGACATCCTGCCTGTTGACAGATAAACAAGTTTACTGGTGACAGATAAACATCCTGCCTGTTGACGGATAAACAAGTTTACTGTTTACAGTTAAACAAGTTTACTGTTCGATCATGAAGGTTCCTGCTGTTAGAAAACATGAAGGTTCTATACAGAACTGCAAGACGAGTTAACGGAACTAAACGGCCTGGTTAGTTAGCTTTGATAATAAATACTAAAATAACAGTTTATAGAGTAAACAGCGCGTAGCTAACGTTAACTTTGTTATTACAATACCAATAATACAAATGTACAGAATAAAACCGCCTGGTTGGCTGATGTTAGCTGTGTTGTTAAATATTAAAATACGAATTTAGAGAATAAAGCAGCTTGACCGGACAGTGCAGCTAACGGTAGCTTTGTAACTAAAAAGTACGACACCCACTTACACGATAAAACAGCTTAGTTGGACACCGCTAGCTAACGCTATCTTTGTTATTAAACCCGCTAGCTTGCTGCTACTGATGACAACTTCCGTATTACTTCCGCAGATTGTATTTGGCGGGAACCAGGTGTCAGAAGGTAAAGATTTTATAAATAGAAACACAGTAGAACTACAGAGAAGAAGGCAGAACTGTAGAAGAAACAGTTTAGATTCCACGATGGGAGATTAAAAGAAATCCCCGGCGGTGGCTGCTGCTGTGATTATGGTGCGTTCAGGTGCAGCACGTAAACTGATGCTGCATCTACGATTACATGATGCTTTTACTCATTAAATGATGCATCTATTGATTACATGATGCTTTTACTCATTAAATGATGCATCTATTGATTACATGATGCTTTTACTCAATATTAAATAATGCAGTTAAGTTGCTGCACAGAAGAATCGCGTGACTCAGAAATGTTGAGATGAACTGATCAGTAGCTTCTGATCCAAATGTAAAGTTACAGACAAAAATCAAACTTCAGGCCGTTTTATCTCCTGATGTCCTTTGTGTTGTGATCAGAAATAAGAACCACGTTGTCATTTTCACTCCTGGTGCATCATAAGAAAGTTCATGCGGTGAAATGCAGCATTTCCATACATTTTACCACATATTGACGAAGCACTGTCCCATTTAATAGTTGCATATTAACCGAAAACATCGTAATTGGTTGCAAGTTAATATTAATAAATGGGGAAAGCTTTAAAATGTAAGAAGTGTTAAAACAATCTCACAAGATCGTTTCATTTAGATGTTCCGACTTAAAAGACACCGACACCGAATCAGACTACAAAGTTTACCAGTTTACTGTGGAGCTCAAAGGCGACAAGTGAAGTCGATTGTTGATGACGAAACCAGAAGCACAGAGGCCAGCGGTGCTGAGAACATGGCGGCTTTAACTCTGCAGTGTGAGCTAAAATACAGAGACGGACTTATAAAGAAGATTGACGTTAACACAGAAAATAATTTGACTTCCATGATGGCGGGAATCAAGAAATTAAACGCGGAAGTCTCGCAGCTTCTGACGGAACTGGTGGCGCGCGAGAAACTGTTCAGCGGCGGAGACTGTGACGACGGTGAGCTGCTAACCTTAGCTTTAGCTAGCTGTGTTAGCTAGCCGCTCCATGGAGAGTAATAATGATAAACTTGATTAGTGTCGCAGCTGTTGAATCCGGTTCAGATTTTATAACATAACGAGTCTGACTATGTATTTGCAAGGACCTGGGTGGTTTATTCTCTTAGAATAATTTGCCCTAATTTTTGTTTTTTAATAAAGGAAAAATATACATTTCCAATTTTTATATTATTTTTTTTACTTCAGAACCTCTTCTTTATGGACACAAAAGACTGGCTTCCTACCATGTGTCACACAGTTGGTTTTTCACCTTTGAAAACATGTCATCATTTCATTCTGGAGTCATAGGCCATTATCTAAGAGAATAAACCACCCAGGTCCTTGCAAATGCATAGACACCAAGATATTTATATTTTAAACCATAAAGTAAAAGGATATTGAGGTATCATTGATACTTTTGGTGCGATTAATATTTACACTTTCAAAAAAATCACTCACGTGTTTTTTGTCTTTTGACTACTGCCATAGGCACACATCACAAAATCAAGTACTGAAACTGCCAGAATCTTGTAGTCTGCCTACAAGTCTCTCTGTTAAAGGAAAATAGTGGAGCTGCTACCTTTCTCAGTGTCGCTTTTAGACCCCTAAACTTGCTCCAAATCATAGGCGAAAATTATCGTTTTGACCCTCCTGCTGCAAAATTTGGGGAAACTCAGTAAATAATGATCAGTGAGATTTAATATTTGGGCTTTCTTCATCATTTATGTATATCTTCCACCAGGAGAAACATGATCAAAATCAAAAGTTCGAGCCGGCGAAATTCCTGAAATTTGGTTGATTTGACACAGAATGACCAAGCTGTGTAACTCGTATTCATACAGATGTCAGACTCTGTCGCCTTTCAAATGAACAAATGTCTTTGGGTGAAAAACACAGTCTTTGTTTCTGATGGATTATCTATTTTTCTGTTGCAGATGAAAAGGAGGAAGACAGCGATGAAGACGAGGAAACTGAAAAACCAAAAACCTCCAGCAGAGTTCCTGAACCTCCAGAACCGCCTGCCAAGAGGTTCAGAACCCTGAAGACCTGAGGAGGAGGAGGAGGAGGAGGATGGAGAACAGGCTGAACACAAACAGCCTGAACACAAACAGTCTGTCAGCAGCTGAGCTCTTCTGTCTGCTGCTCATGTTGTTCAATCTGCTTTTCATTAAAATGTTTGAACATTTATCTGCAGGAGCAAGAACTCTGACAATATTGATACTGTAACCATGTGACCAGAGGGGTCAGAGGTCAGCAGCTAGGGGTCAGAGGTCAGCAGGTGTTCCTGCTGATCACAACCTTAACTAAATATAATTCAGTCTGCTTGGATGAAAAGAGCGACAGTTGATATTCTTAAATCAGCCTTTTAATCACAGTGCAGTTAGACTTAGAAAGGCAAGAAAACCAAGCACCAACATAAATACACAGTCATTCAGTAGAAAACCCAGAACAAGCCCTTTGACTCAAACTATAAACTACATCAGTCTGACATGAAGCTGAAGTCTGACATGAAGCCGGCCAGGCAGAGAGGAAACATGAAACAGTGTTTTTGATCAAAAGTCTTTCTGGTTTTTATCAGATTTACTGAAGAAACTTTAAGAGGAGAATCTAAAAACCAACAGAGTTGATTTGTGTTCAGTTCAGCCGGTTCTGTTTAGAACTGGAACCAAGTTAGAAAAGTTAGAAGAGCCTGAAGTGTCTGGATAGTTGATCGTGTTTCCTATTGATCATCAATATAAATGTCAGCGTGTGGAACAAGTTTGTTATTGATCATCAATATTAAGGTGTATAAAGTCGGTCTGACAGCAGAACGGCTGAATGGACGAAGTTACAATTCAAGGATTTTTCTGTTTTGATTTGATGCCGACGGCCGAACAGCTGTTCAGTTTCCTCTTTAAAGAGACTTTCAGTTTGTTTTTACATTTTGTTCTTGTGTTTGATTCATTTCTGTTTGGTTTGAACCAGTGTGTGTGTGTGTTGAAGCACTATGTAAAACACTGTTTTGGTTCAGATATAATGTGTCTAATACCAAGAGACCTGGCAACATGTTGCACAATCCTAAGCAATCTGGCAACGTGTTGCACAATACTAAGAGACCTGGCAACATGTTGCACAATCCTAAGCGACCTGGCAACATGTTGCACAATCCTAAGCGACCTGGCAACATGTTGCACAATACTAAGAGACCTGGCAACATGTTGCACAATACTTAGTCAAGTCTCCTTAAATCACCAACTTGTTTATCTGGTTAAACTGAAGATCAGCTGTTTATCAGAAACTGGAAATAAACGAAATACTGAAACCAGATTTTCATTGGAGAATTCACTGTTTTCATATAGAACACAGTCTGTTTTTATAGGATGAGACGGCCTGAACCAAGTCTGTTTTTATAGGATGAGACAACCTGAAACAAGTCTGTTTTTATAGGATGAGACAACCTGAACCCAGCCTTTCATACAGAATGATATGGGGATGAATGACAGTTGCAGTCTGTGATAGTTTTGTCTATAAAGTTTTTTTTGTATTTCTCAGAAGAATTAAATGAAAATAAAGATGAACAGAATAAACAGACGAGTTTCTGTCACTCAGAACATTTTGAATCCGGTCGGATTCAAGCGGAGAATTCGGTCCTGAAAGACAAACCGATCCAGGAAACTACAGCAGACTGACCACACACACACATACACACACACACACACACCAGTGATGAACATTAGACTACATTCAGATTGATGAAATTAAAACAGCAGACTGTTTGTGCTTCAGATGGAGACGATTCTGTTCCTCCTTCAGTCTGGTCTGTGACATCACTTCCTGTCTGCCAGGTGAGACGGGCCAGCAGATGGACCTTTGGATGTTTATTCAGTGTTAGAAGAAGAAGTTGTACCATCTGCTGTTTATTCAGTGTTAGAAGAAGAAGTCGGACCATCTGCTGTTTATTCAGTGTTAGAAGAAGAAGTCGGACCATCTGCTGTTTATTCAGTGTTAGAAGAAGAAGAAGTCGGACCATCTGCGCCGCAGCTTCCTGTCCTCAGGTGTCAATCAGCTGCAGGCGGCCGATCTGATTGGACGCCTTGCTGAAGGAGTGTCTGTTGCAGAGCACGGCCAGGCAGACCGGCAGGATGCAGTAGCCCACGGTTTTGGGATCGGCCCGGGTGCAGGAGTACAGGAAGAGGAAGACCTGCAGGTAGGGCAACAGGAAGATGGAGGCCCACAGCCAGGCCGGCAGCGGCGGCAGCCGGTCCCGGACGCTCCGGCTCCAGGAGAGCGGCTCCGGCCCGGCGGACGGCCGAGCCTCGCTCCGCTCCACCACCTCCAGACTGAAGCTCCGCAGCTCAAACACATAAAACACCAGCAGGAGGCTGAGCAGCAGGTAGAGGAACACACAGAGCCAGCCCATCCGCTGCCGGAACGTCATCATCCTCCATAACCTGCTGGAACCAGACACAAAGAGGGTTAACACCAGCTTCACTCTTCTTCTAACACACTAATACTGTAAGAACACTTCTTCTAATACACTAATACTGTAGCTTCAGTCTTCTTCTAACACACTAATACTATAGGAACACTTCTTCTAACACACTAATACTGTAGGAACAGTTCTTCCAACACATTAATACTGTAGGAACACTTCTTCTAACACACGAATACTGTAGGAACATTTCTTCTAACACACAAATATTGTAGGAACACTTCTTCTAACACACTAATACTGTAGGAGCACTTCTAACACATTAATATTGTAGATATTATCATCATGCTGTTCACTGTCGGTCTAACGGGAAAACAGATTGACATTCAACGCTAACGTTTTCTCGACTTGCTTCTTCCAAATCAACGTTAGCCAGTTAGCTAGCTCGTTAGCTAGCTAGCTAGTTAGCCAGTTAGCTAGTTAGCTCTCACTCAGCTGTTTTCTTCTTACCTTCCTTCACATGGCAAACGGGTTAATTCAAATTAAATACTTTGCAGCAGATTCATTTTAAATCCATTGTCGATCAGAGAAGAGTCTCGTTTCTCTTCCTGTTTTGTCACCTGATTGAGGACACTTCCGGGTGACGTCATTGACAATCCTGTCCCGTTAGCGCCATCTGGTGTTCATCCCGAGTCTCACTTCAGTTCATCAATTATAAAGTTTTATTATTAAGTTGTTTATTCATTATGGAGCTGATATGTTTGCCAGTCTCATTAAAATACATTAGATATATTTAAATGATAAAACGGTAAACACCAGTAAACATTTATCAGTAAAACACAGTAAACAGCTAGAGAGGTTGTCTCATACTCCTACTGTTCCTAAACTGATATCACTATACATAGCTTATGATTTATAAATGTAATAAAAAATATTAAGAAATACTTTTACTTGAGTTTTTCCATTTTACCTCTGAAACACAAATGTGTGTTGAAGAATTATACTAAAAGCTCTATAGTAACAATAAGAACTAAATACCTTTATTTTCCAATAGGTTCATTTATTTTTGTATTTTAAATTTTATTTGTGACTAAGTTTTTTAAAATTATTTTTCCAATGTGAGGGATGCAGGTACCTTGACAATGACATTAATTATAAAATAATAATAATAATAATGATAAATTATAATAACAACAATAACAATAATAATAATAACAGTAATAATGATAATTTATATATATATATATATATACAATTATAATTTCCCATTTGGCAGACACTTTTATCCAAAGCGACATATATATATATATATATTTATATATACACACACATATATACACATATTTTTATTTTTATTATCTTTTTATTTTTATTTACCTTATTACTTTGTTCTGCCGTTGTTCTGCATCGCTGCTGTGACTCCTGAATTTCCCCTCGGGATCAATAAAGTTTATCTGAATCTGAATTTAGAACACTGAATGACTTTTATATTTAATATTGAGATGGATCAGTTGCATGTTGTCAAAGAAATCCTGTGAGGATTTTTTCCTGCTTTACTTTTTGAAAATATTCGGTTTGG
>NC_136014.1:29016913-29021885 GCF_048128805.1 Centroberyx gerrardi
GGGTTAGGGTTAGGGTTAGGGTTAGGGTTAGGGTTAGGGTTAGGGTTAGGGTTAGGGTTAGGGTTAGGGTTAGGGTTAGGGTTAGGGTTAGGGTTAGGGTTAGGGTTAGGGTTAGGGTTAGGGTTAGGGTTAGGGTTAGGGTTAGGGTTAGGGTTAGGGTTAGGGTTAGGGTTAGGGTTAGGGTTAGGGTTAGGGTTAGGGTTAGGGTTAGGGTTAGGGTTAGGGTTAGGGTTAGGGTTAGGGTTAGGGTTAGGGTTAGGGTTAGGGTTAGGGTTAGGGTTAGGGTTAGGGTTAGGGTTAGGGTTAGGGTTAGGGTTAGGGTTAGGGTTAGGGTTAGGGTTAGGGTTAGGGTTAGGGTTAGGGTTAGGGTTAGGGTTAGGGTTAGGGTTAGGGTTAGGGTTAGGGTTAGGGTTAGGGTTAGGGTTAGGGTTAGGGTTAGGGTTAGGGTTAGGGTTAGGGTTAGGGTTAGGGTTAGGGTTAGGGTTAGGGTTAGGGTTAGGGTTAGGGTTAGGGTTAGGGTTAGGGTTAGGGTTAGGGTTAGGGTTAGGGTTAGGGTTAGGGTTAGGGTTAGGGTTAGGGTTAGGGTTAGGGTTAGGGTTAGGGTTAGGGTTAGGGTTAGGGTTAGGGTTAGGGTTAGGGTTAGGGTTAGGGTTAGGGTTAGGGTTAGGGTTAGGGTTAGGGTTAGGGTTAGGGTTAGGGTTAGGGTTAGGGTTAGGGTTAGGGTTAGGGTTAGGGTTAGGGTTAGGGTTAGGGTTAGGGTTAGGGTTAGGGTTAGGGTTAGGGTTAGGGTTAGGGTTAGGGTTAGGGTTAGGGTTAGGGTTAGGGTTAGGGTTAGGGTTAGGGTTAGGGTTAGGGTTAGGGTTAGGGTTAGGGTTAGGGTTAGGGTTAGGGTTAGGGTTAGGGTTAGGGTTAGGGTTAGGGTTAGGGTTAGGGTTAGGGTTAGGGTTAGGGTTAGGGTTAGGGTTAGGGTTAGGGTTAGGGTTAGGGTTAGGGTTAGGGTTAGGGTTAGGGTTAGGGTTAGGGTTAGGGTTAGGGTTAGGGTTAGGGTTAGGGTTAGGGTTAGGGTTAGGGTTAGGGTTAGGGTTAGGGTTAGGGTTAGGGTTAGGGTTAGGGTTAGGGTTAGGGTTAGGGTTAGGGTTAGGGTTAGGGTTAGGGTTAGGGTTAGGGTTAGGGTTAGGGTTAGGGTTAGGGTTAGGGTTAGGGTTAGGGTTAGGGTTAGGGTTAGGGTTAGGGTTAGGGTTAGGGTTAGGGTTAGGGTTAGGGTTAGGGTTAGGGTTAGGGTTAGGGTTAGGGTTAGGGTTAGGGTTAGGGTTAGGGTTAGGGTTAGGGTTAGGGTTAGGGTTAGGGTTAGGGTTAGGGTTAGGGTTAGGGTTAGGGTTAGGGTTAGGGTTAGGGTTAGGGTTAGGGTTAGGGTTAGGGTTAGGGTTAGGGTTAGGGTTAGGGTTAGGGTTAGGGTTAGGGTTAGGGTTAGGGTTAGGGTTAGGGTTAGGGTTAGGGTTAGGGTTAGGGTTAGGGTTAGGGTTAGGGTTAGGGTTAGGGTTAGGGTTAGGGTTAGGGTTAGGGTTAGGGTTAGGGTTAGGGTTAGGGTTAGGGTTAGGGTTAGGGTTAGGGTTAGGGTTAGGGTTAGGGTTAGGGTTAGGGTTAGGGTTAGGGTTAGGGTTAGGGTTAGGGTTAGGGTTAGGGTTAGGGTTAGGGTTAGGGTTAGGGTTAGGGTTAGGGTTAGGGTTAGGGTTAGGGTTAGGGTTAGGGTTAGGGTTAGGGTTAGGGTTAGGGTTAGGGTTAGGGTTAGGGTTAGGGTTAGGGTTAGGGTTAGGGTTAGGGTTAGGGTTAGGGTTAGGGTTAGGGTTAGGGTTAGGGTTAGGGTTAGGGTTAGGGTTAGGGTTAGGGTTAGGGTTAGGGTTAGGGTTAGGGTTAGGGTTAGGGTTAGGGTTAGGGTTAGGGTTAGGGTTAGGGTTAGGGTTAGGGTTAGGGTTAGGGTTAGGGTTAGGGTTAGGGTTAGGGTTAGGGTTAGGGTTAGGGTTAGGGTTAGGGTTAGGGTTAGGGTTAGGGTTAGGGTTAGGGTTAGGGTTAGGGTTAGGGTTAGGGTTAGGGTTAGGGTTAGGGTTAGGGTTAGGGTTAGGGTTAGGGTTAGGGTTAGGGTTAGGGTTAGGGTTAGGGTTAGGGTTAGGGTTAGGGTTAGGGTTAGGGTTAGGGTTAGGGTTAGGGTTAGGGTTAGGGTTAGGGTTAGGGTTAGGGTTAGGGTTAGGGTTAGGGTTAGGGTTAGGGTTAGGGTTAGGGTTAGGGTTAGGGTTAGGGTTAGGGTTAGGGTTAGGGTTAGGGTTAGGGTTAGGGTTAGGGTTAGGGTTAGGGTTAGGGTTAGGGTTAGGGTTAGGGTTAGGGTTAGGGTTAGGGTTAGGGTTAGGGTTAGGGTTAGGGTTAGGGTTAGGGTTAGGGTTAGGGTTAGGGTTAGGGTTAGGGTTAGGGTTAGGGTTAGGGTTAGGGTTAGGGTTAGGGTTAGGGTTAGGGTTAGGGTTAGGGTTAGGGTTAGGGTTAGGGTTAGGGTTAGGGTTAGGGTTAGGGTTAGGGTTAGGGTTAGGGTTAGGGTTAGGGTTAGGGTTAGGGTTAGGGTTAGGGTTAGGGTTAGGGTTAGGGTTAGGGTTAGGGTTAGGGTTAGGGTTAGGGTTAGGGTTAGGGTTAGGGTTAGGGTTAGGGTTAGGGTTAGGGTTAGGGTTAGGGTTAGGGTTAGGGTTAGGGTTAGGGTTAGGGTTAGGGTTAGGGTTAGGGTTAGGGTTAGGGTTAGGGTTAGGGTTAGGGTTAGGGTTAGGGTTAGGGTTAGGGTTAGGGTTAGGGTTAGGGTTAGGGTTAGGGTTAGGGTTAGGGTTAGGGTTAGGGTTAGGGTTAGGGTTAGGGTTAGGGTTAGGGTTAGGGTTAGGGTTAGGGTTAGGGTTAGGGTTAGGGTTAGGGTTAGGGTTAGGGTTAGGGTTAGGGTTAGGGTTAGGGTTAGGGTTAGGGTTAGGGTTAGGGTTAGGGTTAGGGTTAGGGTTAGGGTTAGGGTTAGGGTTAGGGTTAGGGTTAGGGTTAGGGTTAGGGTTAGGGTTAGGGTTAGGGTTAGGGTTAGGGTTAGGGTTAGGGTTAGGGTTAGGGTTAGGGTTAGGGTTAGGGTTAGGGTTAGGGTTAGGGTTAGGGTTAGGGTTAGGGTTAGGGTTAGGGTTAGGGTTAGGGTTAGGGTTAGGGTTAGGGTTAGGGTTAGGGTTAGGGTTAGGGTTAGGGTTAGGGTTAGGGTTGGGTTAGGGTTAGGGTTAGGGTTAGGGTTGGGTTAGGGTTAGGGTTAGGGTTAGGGTTAGGGTTAGGGTTAGGGTTAGGGTTAGGGTTAGGGTTAGGGTTAGGGTTAGGGTTAGGGTTAGGGTTAGGGTTAGGGTTAGGGTTAGGGTTAGGGTTAGGGTTAGGGTTAGGGTTAGGGTTAGGGTTAGGGTTAGGGTTAGGGTTAGGGTTAGGGTTAGGGTTAGGGTTAGGGTTAGGGTTAGGGTTAGGGTTAGGGTTAGGGTTAGGGTTAGGGTTAGGGTTAGGGTTAGGGTTAGGGTTAGGGTTAGGGTTAGGGTTAGGGTTAGGGTTAGGGTTAGGGTTAGGGTTAGGGTTAGGGTTAGGGTTAGGGTTAGGGTTAGGGTTAGGGTTAGGGTTAGGGTTAGGGTTAGGGTTAGGGTTAGGGTTAGGGTTAGGGTTAGGGTTAGGGTTAGGGTTAGGGTTAGGGTTAGGGTTAGGGTTAGGGTTAGGGTTAGGGTTAGGGTTAGGGTTAGGGTTAGGGTTAGGGTTAGGGTTAGGGTTAGGGTTAGGGTTAGGGTTAGGGTTAGGGTTAGGGTTAGGGTTAGGGTTAGGGTTAGGGTTAGGGTTAGGGTTAGGGTTAGGGTTAGGGTTAGGGTTAGGGTTAGGGTTAGGGTTAGGGTTAGGGTTAGGGTTAGGGTTAGGGTTAGGGTTAGGGTTAGGGTTAGGGTTAGGGTTAGGGTTAGGGTTAGGGTTAGGGTTAGGGTTAGGGTTAGGGTTAGGGTTAGGGTTAGGGTTAGGGTTAGGGTTAGGGTTAGGGTTAGGGTTAGGGTTAGGGTTAGGGTTAGGGTTAGGGTTAGGGTTAGGGTTAGGGTTAGGGTTAGGGTTAGGGTTAGGGTTAGGGTTAGGGTTAGGGTTAGGGTTAGGGTTAGGGTTAGGGTTAGGGTTAGGGTTAGGGTTAGGGTTAGGGTTAGGGTTAGGGTTAGGGTTAGGGTTAGGGTTAGGGTTAGGGTTAGGGTTAGGGTTAGGGTTAGGGTTAGGGTTAGGGTTAGGGTTAGGGTTAGGGTTAGGGTTAGGGTTAGGGTTAGGGTTAGGGTTAGGGTTAGGGTTAGGGTTAGGGTTAGGGTTAGGGTTAGGGTTAGGGTTAGGGTTAGGGTTAGGGTTAGGGTTAGGGTTAGGGTTAGGGTTAGGGTTAGGGTTAGGGTTAGGGTTAGGGTTAGGGTTAGGGTTAGGGTTAGGGTTAGGGTTAGGGTTAGGGTTAGGGTTAGGGTTAGGGTTAGGGTTAGGGTTAGGGTTAGGGTTAGGGTTAGGGTTAGGGTTAGGGTTAGGGTTAGGGTTAGGGTTAGGGTTAGGGTTAGGGTTAGGGTTAGGGTTAGGGTTAGGGTTAGGGTTAGGGTTAGGGTTAGGGTTAGGGTTAGGGTTAGGGTTAGGGTTAGGGTTAGGGTTAGGGTTAGGGTTAGGGTTAGGGTTAGGGTTAGGGTTAGGGTTAGGGTTAGGGTTAGGGTTAGGGTTAGGGTTAGGGTTAGGGTTAGGGTTAGGGTTAGGGTTAGGGTTAGGGTTAGGGTTAGGGTTAGGGTTAGGGTTAGGGTTAGGGTTAGGGTTAGGGTTAGGGTTAGGGTTAGGGTTAGGGTTAGGGTTAGGGTTAGGGTTAGGGTTAGGGTTAGGGTTAGGGTTAGGGTTAGGGTTAGGGTTAGGGTTAGGGTTAGGGTTAGGGTTAGGGTTAGGGTTAGGGTTA